>NW_025534702.1:0-163471 GCF_020615455.1 Coregonus clupeaformis
TGAAATTCACGGAGCGCTTTGTACACAAAATGGAACTGGGATCCAGAACTTCACATCTAAGAGTTTAAAAGCAGACGAGAAGTCCAAGAAACTGGTGCCAAATAAGAGAGAGAGTTTGTAGCCAATGATTCTTGACGAATATAACTTCTAAATGCCCAACAACTTTAGTTCAACGGTCATCAACCCCATTCAACCCCATCAGAACAGCATGTTTAACTCTATGTAGTGGGATAGAGGAGTTAGTGAGCTGATTTTGGTCAATTCTGAATTCAACTCACTGGTTTCAACTCAGGATAACCGTTGAAGGTTGCTTACCTGTTAGCCTTGTACATTTCTATGGCAACAAATCCTTCAGCTCCAAACCTGCTGACTCCACTTTATCCTGAATCAAGTGTCTGAGCTGCGAGATGAGGACCAATCAAATCGTGGGCCTCTGTAGCTCAATTGGTAGAGCACGGCGCTTGTAACGCCCAGGGTAGTGGGTTCGATCCCCGGGACCACCCATACGTAAAAATGTATGCACACATGACTGTAAGTCGCTTTGGATAAAAGCGTCTGCTAAATGGCATATTATTATTATATTATTATTAGGCGATTCCACGCCAGGACAGCCCAAAAACAACATAGAAACTTCATTTGGAGGAAGGATGTTTATACATGCTTTTTACATTTATATCAATATCTATATTTTTTATCATGATGAAACTAGACATTTTAGGCACTTTTTAGACCCTGAGGTCACATGTTTACCATCTGTTTGATGTTCTCGTTCACACAGGAGGGAGACATGACTATCATGGATCCTCTGGGGAGCCTCAACAACATCCTGATGCTGACGAGGCAGAGAAGAGTCTCTCCAGATCAGAACACCAGATGGTACAGCTTGGTCTGGTCTAGCATACAACTTGCTCTATCGGGGTCTGGGCTGGGTTTCTGTAAAGTACTTTATGACAACAGTGACATCAGCATCCATAATGATATGTGTCTATGTCCCCTCTATATGGTTACCAGGACAACGCAAGCCCTTCCGCCCTCCCAGAGTCCCCGTGTCGTACCTCTCCCAGTAGCACCTTACTGCTGGGTCTGAAGAGGTTGTCTGTGCGGCTGGTGGACTGCAGGAAAACAACGGGGCTGAGTGGAACTGTGAGAGGAGGAGAAGAGAAGAAAGGAGCAGATTTGACTCATCAAAGTAAGTGCTGTAGTTTAGTTTGAACAAATAAAATAGATCTGCCCACTGGTATCTGTTACCAGGACAACCAGCAGAGAAAATCTGGTGCTTACCGGTCTCCAAGAGGAGGAGGGTGAAAATCCAGAGAGTGTGGTGAAGGATGGTTATGGTATTACATTGATAACCAACTATTCCCAGACACCAAGACCACTCCATGGCTGTTCTAAATAATTGAAAGTTCCCCTGGAAGGGACGAATAATGAAGCACCCTATACTATTCAGGTCTGGAATTGGCCTTTAAAACGGACCAATAACATCACACTACATCTGATTTAAGAGATAAACAACATGCTATACTATTCATAATGTGACGAGATCCTGAGGCCCATTGTCGTGCCATTCATCCACCGTCATCACCTCATGTTTCAGCAGGATAATGCACGGCCCCATGTCGCAAGGATCTGTACTCAATTCCTGGAAGCTGAAACTGTCCCAGTTTTTTCCATGGCCTGCATATTCACCAGACATGTCACCCATTGAGCATGTTTGGGATGCTCTGTAATGACGTGTACGACAGCGTGTTCCAGTTTCCGCCAATATGCAACAGCTCGAGTGGGAAAACATTCCACAGGCCACAATCAACAGCCTGATCAACTCTATGTGAAGGTGTAACGCTGCATGAGGCAAATGGTCACACCAGGTACTGACTGGTTTCCTTATATGAACTGTAACTCAGTCAAATCTTTGAAATTGTTTTATGTTGCGTTTATATTTTTGTTCAGTGGTGAAGGATGTATTGCCCGAAGGAAATAGTAAAATTGTATTATACTGGGAAAGATGGGTTAGTCTGTGGACGTCTAAGGGTTGGAATTAAGATTAGAGTGATTGGTTGATTTGAGGATGCACTTGGAGTCCAGTACAAATAGGAGGTGGCTATAGGAGAACGCTACCATAGTGCCAACTGTAAAGTTTGGTGGATGAGGAATAATGGTCTGGGGCTGTTTGTCATGGTTCAGGCTAGGCCCCTTAGTTCCAGTGAAGGGAAATCTTAACGCTACAGCATACAATGACATTCTAAACGATTCTGTGCTCCCAACTTTGTGGCAACAGTTTGGGGAAGGCCCTTTCCTGTTTCAGCATGACAATGCCCCTGTGCACAAAGCGAGGTTCATGAACAAATTATTTGTTAAGATTGGTGTGGAAGAACTTGACTGGCCTGGACAGAGCCCTGATCTCAACCCCATCGAACACCTTTGGGATGAATTGGAAGGCCGACTGCGAGCCAGGCCTAATCGCCCAACATCAGTGCCCGACCTCACTAATGCCCTTGTGGCTGAATGGATGCAAGTCCCCACAGCAATGTTCCAACATCTAGTGGAAAGCCTTCCCAGAAGAGTGGAGGCTGTTATAGCAGCAAAGAGGGGACCAACTCCATATTAATGCCCATGATTTTGGAGTGAGATGTTCGATGAGCAGGTGTCCACATAATTTTGGTCATGTAGTGTATATAATGTTCGACCCCACCCCTCAGCTATATACCAAAACAGTGGCAGGGTGACAACTTTGTTGTTGTTGTTTTAACTGCAGATTGCCTATTTAGTAGCCTATCAAATAACAATACTGACTAGTCTATTTATCCATTAGGTCTAATAAATGTATCCTATACTGACTAGTCTATTTATCCGGAGTCTCCTGAGTGGCGCAGTGGTCTAAGGCACTGCATCGCAGTGCTAGCTGTGCCACTAGAGATCCTGGTTCGAATCCAGGCTCTGTCGTAGCCGGCCGTGACCGGGAGACCCATGGGGCGGCGCGCAATTGGCCCAGCGTCGTCCAGGGTAGGGGAGGGAATGGCCGGCAGGGATGTAGCTCAGTTGATAGAGCATGGCGTTTGCAACGCCAGGGTTGTGGGTTCGATTCCCACAGGGGGTATGAAAAAAATAATAATAATGTAAGTCGCTCTGGATAAGAGCGTCTGCTAAATGACGTAAATGTAAATGTATCCATTAGGTCTAATAAATGTATCCTATACTGACTAGTCTATTTATCCATTAGGTCTAATAAATGTATCCTATACTGACTAGTCTATTTATCCATTAGGTCTAATAAATGTATCCTATACTCAGTCACTAGTCTATTTATCCATTAGGTCTAATAAATGTATCCTATACTCAGTCACTAGTCTATTTATCAATTAGGTCTAATAAATATTGCCACTCCTATTTGCCATATCTTCAATCTAAGCCTACTAGAAAGTGTGAGCCCTCAGGCCTGGAGGGAAGCAAAAGTCATTCCTCTGTAGCTCAACTGGTAGAGCACGGTGCTTGAAACGCCAAGGTAGTGGGTTCGAGCCCCGGGACCACCCATACACAAACATTTATGCACGCATGACTGTAAGTCACTTTGGATAAAAGCGTCTGCTAAATGGCATATTATATTATTATTTATTATTATTCCGCTACCTAAGAATAGTAAAGCCCCCATTACTGGCTCAAATAGCCGACCAATCAGCCTGTTACCAACCCTTAGTAACGTTTTGGGGAAAGTTGTGTTTGGCCAGATAAAATGCTATTTTACAGTAAGCAAATTGACCACAAACTTTTCAGCACACTTATAGGGAAGGGCATTCAACAAATGACTGATGATTGGCTGAGAGAAATTGATGTTAAAAAGATTGTGGGGGCTGTTTTGTTAGACTTCAGTGCGGCTTTTGATATTATAGATCATAGTCTGCTGCTGGAAAAACGTACACTACCGTTCAAAAGTTTCGGTCACTTAGAAATGTCCAAACAGTTTGAACTTCTACTTCTAAAAATCCACCTTTCCAGAAATAAGTCTCACTGTTGCCGCTTGCTACAGACCCCCCTCAGCCCCCAGTTGTGCCCTGGACACCATATGTGAATTGCTTGCCCCCCATCTATCCTCAGAGTTCGTACTGCTTGGTGACCTAAACTGGGATATGCTTAACACCCCGGCCGTCCTACAATCTAAACTAGATGCCCTCAATCTCACACAAATTATCAAGGAACCTACCAGGTACAACCCTAAATCCATAAACATGGGCACCCTCATAGATATAATCCTGACTAATTTACCCTCTAAATACACCTCCGCTGTCTTCAACCAGGATCTCAGCGATCACTGCCTCATTGCCTGCGTCCGTAATGGGTCTGCGGTCAAACGACCACCCCTCGTCACTGTCAAACGCTCCCTAAAACACTTCAGCAAGCAGGCCTTTCTAATTGACCTGGCCTGGGTATCCTTGATGGATATTGACCTCATTCCGTCAGTAGAGGATGCCTGGATGTTCTTCAAAAGTGCTTTCCTCTCCAACTTAAATAAGCATGCCCCATTCAAAAAATTCAGAACTAAGAACAGATATAGCCCCTGGTTCACCCCAGACTTGACTGCCCTTGACCAGCACAAAAACATTGTGTGGCGTACTGCATTAGCATTAAACAGCCCCCGCGATATGCAACTTTTCAGGGAAGTTAGGAACCAATATACACAAGCAGTTAGGAAAGCAAAGGCTAGCTTTTTCAAACAGAAATGTGCATCCTGTAGCACTAACTCCAAAAAGTTTTGGGACACTGTAAAGTCCATGGAGAATAAGAGCACCTCCTCCCAGCTACCCACTGCACTGAGGCTAGGAAACACTGTCACCACTGATAAATCTACGATAATCAAGAATTTCAATAAGCATTTTGCTACGGCTTGCCATGCTTTCCACCTGGCTACCCCTCCCCCTTCCACCAGCTCTGCTCCCTCCACTGCAACTTGCCCATGCCCCCACCCCCCCCCCTTCTACTTCACCCAAATTCAGATAGCTGATGTCCTGAAAGAGCTGCAAAATCTGGACCCCTACAAATCAGCTGGGCTAGACAATCTATATACCCTTTCTCTCACCGACCATTTCGAATCCCACCGTAACTTCTCCGCTATGCAATGTGGTTTCCGATCTGGTCATGGGTGCACCTCAGCCACACTTAAGGTCCTAAACGATATAATAACCGCGATCGATAAAGGACAGTAGTGTGCAGCCGTCTTCATCGACCTGGCCAAGGCTTTTGACTCTGTCAATCACCGCATTCTTATTGGCAGACTAAATAGCCTTGGTTTCTCAAATGACTGCCTCACCTGGTTCACCAACTACTTCTCAGATAGAGTTCAATGTGTCAAATCGGAGGGCCTGTTGTCTAGACCTCTGGCAGTCTCTATGGGGGTACCACAGGGTTCAATTCTCGGGCCAACTCTATTCTCTGTGTATATCAATGATGTCGCTCTTGCTGCTGGTGACTCTCAGATCCACCTCTACGTAGACGACACCATTTTTTATACATCTGGCTCTTCATTGGACACTGTGTTAACAAACCTCCAAACAAGCTTCAATGCCATACAACACTCCTTCCGTGGCCTCCAACTGCTCTTAAACGCTAGTAAAACTAAATGCATGCTCTTCAATCGAACGCTGCTTGTTCCCATCCGCCCGACTAGAATCACTACTCTCGGCGGGTCTGACTCAGAATATGTGGACAACTACAAATACCTAGATGTCTGGTTAGACCATAAACTCTCCTTCCAGACTCACATTAAGCATCTCCAATCCAAAGTTAAATCTAGAATCATGTAGAATTGGCTTTCTATTTCGCAACAAAGCCTCCATCACTCATGCTGCTAAACATGCCCTCGAAAACGGACTATCCTACCGATCCTTGACTTCGGCGATGTCATTTACAAAATAGCTTCCAACACTCTACTCAGCAAATTGGATGTAGTCTATCACAGTGCCATCCGTTTTGTCACCAAAGCCCCATATACTACCCACCATTGTGACCTGTACGCTCTCGTTGGCTGGCCCTCACTACATATTTGTCGCCAAACCCACTGGCTCCAGGCCATCTATAAATCACTGCTAGGCAAATCCCCGCCTTATCTTAGCTCATTGGTCACCATAGCAACACCCACCCGTTGTATGCGTTCCAGCAGGTACAGTGGAGAACAAGTATTTGATTCACTGCCGATTTTGCAGGTTTTCCTACTTACGAAGCATGTAAAGGTCTGTACTTTTTATCATAGGTACACTTCAACTGTGAAGACGGAATCTAAAACAAAAATCCAGAAAATCACATTGTATGATTTTTAAGTAATTAATTTGCATTTTATTGCATGACATAAGTATTTGATACATCAGAAAAGCAGAACTTAATATTTGGTACAGAAACCTTTGTTTGCAATTACAGAGATCATACGTTTCCTGTAGGTCTTGACCAGGTTTGCACACACTGCAGCAGGGATTTTGGCCCACTCCTCCATACAGACCTTCTCCAGATCCTTCAGGTTTCGGGGCTGTCGCTGGGCAATACAGACTTTCAGCTCCCTCCAAAGATTTTATTTTGGGTTCAGGTCTGGAGACTGGCTAGGCCACTCCAGGACCTTGAGATGCTTCTTACGGAGCCACTCCTTAGTTGCCCTGGCTGTGTGTTTCGGGTCGTTGTCATGCTGGAAGACCAAGCCACGACCCATCTTCAATGCTCTTACTGAGGGAAGGAGGTTGTTGGCCAAGATCTCGCGATACATGGCCCCATCCATCCTCCCCTCAATACGGTGCAGTCGTCCTGTCCCCTTTGCAGAAAAGCATCCCCAAAGAATGATGTTTCCACCTCCATGCTTCACGGTTGGGATGGTGTTCTTGGGGTTGTACTCATCCTTCTTCTTCCTCCAAACACGGCAAGTGGAGTTTAGACCAAAAAGCTATATTTTTGTCTCATCAGACCACATGACCTTCTCCCATTCCTCCTCTGGATCATCCAGATGGTCATTGGCAAACTTCAGACGGGCCTGGACATGCGCTGGCTTGAGCAGGGGGACCTTGCGTGCGCTGCAGGATTTTAATCCATGACGGCGTAGTGTGTTACAAATGGTTTTCTTTGAGACTGTGGTCCCAGCTCTCTTCAGGTCATTGACCAGGTCCTGCCGTGTAGTTCTGGGCTGATCCTTCACCTTCCTCATGATCGTTGATGCCCCACGAGTTGAGATCTTGCATGGAGCCCCAGACCGAGGGTGATTGACCGTCATCTTGAACTTCTTCCATTTTCTAATAATTGCGCCAACAGTTGTTGCCTTCTCACCAAGCTGCTTGCTTATTGTCCTGTAGCCCATCCCAGCCCTGTGCAGGTCTACAATTTTATCCCTGATGTCCTTACACAGCTCTCTGGTCTTGGCCATTGTGGAGAGGTTGGAGTCTGTTTGATTGAGTGTGTGGACAGGTGTCTTTTATACAGGTAACGAGTTCAAACAGGTGCAGTTAATACAGGTAATGAGTGGAGAACAGGAGGGCTTCTTACTGGTTGGTAGGTGATCAAATACTTATGTCATGCAATAAAATGCAAATTAATTACTTAAAAATCATACAATGTGATTTTCTGGATTTTTGTTTTAGATTCCGTCTCTCACAGTTGAAGTGTACTTATGATAAAAATTGCAGACCTCTACATGCTTTGTAAGTAGGAAAACCTGCAAAATCGGCAGTGTATCAAATACTTGTTCTCCCCACTGTATATCTCACTGGTCATCCCCAAAGCCAACACCTCCTTTGGCCGCCATTCCTTCCAGTTCTCTGCTGCAAATGACTGGATCGAACTGCAAAAATCTCTGAAGCTGGAGACACTTATCTCCCTCACTAACTTTAAGCATCAGTTGTCAGAGCAGCTTACCGATCACTGCACCTGTACACAGCCCATCTGTAATTAGCCCACCCAACTACCTCATCCCCATATAGTTATTTATTTTGCTCATTTGCACCCCAGTATCTCTATTTGCACATCATCTTCTGCACATCTATCACTCCAGTGTTAATACTAAATTGTAATTATTTTGCACAACGGCCTATTTATTGCCTTACCTCCATAACTTACTACATTTGCACACACTGTATATAGATTTTCTATTGTGTTAGTGACTGTACATTTTGTTTACCCCATATGTAACTCTGGGTTGTTGTTGTTTTTATCGCACTGCTTTGCTTTATCTTGGCCAGGTCGCAGTTGTAAATGAGAACTTGTTCTCAACTGCTTTACCACCATCCCCAGACCCCATATACACCTGGTTAAATAAAGGTTAAACAAAATAAAACAAACTAACAGAACTCTGCTGGTTGTCCTGGTAACAGATATGTATCTACCTGGTTAAATAAAATAATAAAATAAAAATGGCTATTGTAGCTGGAAACGGCTGATTTTTAATGGAATATCTACACAGGCGTACATAGGCCCATTATCAGCAACCATCAGTCCTGTGTTCCAATGGCACGTTGTGTTTGCTAATCCAAGTTTATCATTTTAAAAGGCTAATTGATCATTAGAAAACCCTTTTGCAATTATGTTAGCACAGCTGAAAACTGTTGTGCTGATTAAAGAAGCAATAAAACTGGCCTTCTTGAGGCTAGTTGAGTATCTGGAGCATCAGCAATTGTGGGTTCGATTACAGGCTCAAAATGGCCAGAAACAAATAATTGTATTCTGAAACTCGTCAGTCTATTCTTGTTCTGAGATATGAAGGCTATTCCATGCGAGAAATTGCCAAGAAACTGAAGATCTCGTACAATGCTGTGTACTACTCCCTTCACAGAACAGCGCAAACTGGCTCTAACCAGAATAGAAAGAGGAGTGGGAGGCCCCGGTGCACAACTGAGCAAGAGGACAAATACATTAGAGTGTCTAGTTTGAGAAACAGACGCCTCACAGGTCCTCAACTGGCAGCTTCATTAAATAGTACCCGCAAAACACCAGTCTCAACGTCAACAGTGAAGAGGCGACTCCGGGATGCTGACCTTTTAGGCAGAGTTGCAAAGAAAATGCCATATCTCAGACTGCCCATCTTAATATTTTATTTTTATTGGCCAGTCTGAGATATGGCTTTTTCTTTGCAACTCTGCCTAGAAGGTCAGCATCCCGGAGTCGCCTCTTCACTTTTGACATTGAGACTGACTAGTCTATTTATCCATTAGGTCTAATAAATGTATCCTATACTGACTGGTCTATTTATCCATTAGGTCTAATAAATGTATCCTATACTGACTAGTCTATTTATCCATTAGGTCTAATAAATGTATCCTATACTGACTAGTCTATTTATCCATTAGGTCTAATAAATGTATCCTATACTGACTAGTCTATTTATCCATTAGGTCTAATAAATGTATCCTATACTGACTAGTCTATTTATCCATTAGGGCTAATAAAACCATAACAACAGTCAAGTTCAATGGGGTTATTATTAGCCTACAGTTCTCTACAGCCAATCTGCTCTGAGGGATCTAGATTAAACCTCATACACAGACTTCATAGGAAGTTTCATCTTGTGGATTTCATACCTGTCTGTCTAACTAAACACTGTCTTTGGCAGGAGAGAGACCAGACTCTCACTCTGACAGCAGGAAGAGCCCTTCAGGGGAACCAGACCCAGAGACGTCCAAACCAGCAAGACGACATCACTGCTCCCAGTGTGGAAAGAGTTTTAACCATTTGGGGAACCTGAAAACGCACGGGAGGACACACACTGGAGAGAAGCCGTACCATTGCTCCCTGTGTGGAAAGAGTTTTACCCATTCAGGGAGCCTGAAAGCACATACGAAAATACACACAGGGGAGAAGCCTTATCACTGCTCTCAGTGCGGAAAGAGATTTATCCAGTTTGGGAACCTGGAATCACATGAGAGAACTCACACAGGAGAAAATAAGCTTTTCCACTGTTCTCATTGTGAAAAGACTTTTAAGAATTTAGGGAACCTGAAAGTGCATGAGAAAAGCCATACAGGGGGGAAGCTTTTCCGCTGCTCCCAGTGTGGAATGATATTTACAGAGTTTAGGCACCTGACAGACCATGAGGTAACGCACACAGGGAAGATGCCTTACCACTGCTCCCAGTGTGGAAAGACATATTTCACATCACATGCACTTAAACTCCATGAGAGAACACACATAGTGCTCCCGCCCTTGTCTCATATTTTTGACTGAAAATGTTTTTTGTTTATGCCACATGAAATCAAATTGTAGAAAGGATACTCAAAAAATACATTAGTATTTTTTTTTAAACACTCTTTTCTTGAAAAACATGTTAAAACAATTATCTAACCTTAAATTCCTATTACTACCAACTCAAATAAGAACTTCCAATAACATTTTTCCAGTCAAGTTACAGAGCTCTGCCAGGCCCCTCTACAAGGGCGGTTGAGAAGTCAAGAGGGTCTTACCTGCAATGTCACATTTAGAACGGCATTTTGCATTGCATTTTTTTTTTATCTAAAAAAATATGACATACATTACTTTAGGTCTACTTCAATGGCTTTTATAGGTAAAAACGAGGACTGATCTCAAACTTGAACAACATATGGTAATATTCAATTATATTGAAATTAATGTATTTTTTCAGGTGGTGTATATAGTGTCATGTCCCTCAAAATGGCTTTCTTGAATTCCAAATGATCTAGGTTCTTCCACCATGGTTCCCAGATGTTCAGACTACATTTTACGATAATATAATGACAAAGTGCTTTTTTTTATTACTATTATAGGCTTTATTTTATAGTCTGAATATTGATTAATTGACGCCAATGGGGCATGAAATGAAATGTGGATAAAACCACTTATGTTGCGTAGTAGTGGTATAATGGTAGGTTGTAATGGTTTCTCGCGGTCATTGTACATCAATTTACAATTATAACATAAATTATATATAATTATCAAATAGTAACATCCTAAACAAGGAAAACACTTTTAATATAAACCAATGACAAGGTTTGGGGTTGGCAGCTTTAGAAAATACATCTTTAGAGTTCTTAGGAAGGCATTTCTAAGGCCCCTGTGCTATATGGTGTGTGCATTGATCAGTTAAGTATGGAATGGGAGAGTTCTGATAGCGGCCTGTTCGTGTCATGGGAGTGTTCAGTTTGTGGTTGTTGCGGGTTGCCCGTCAAATAATCTGCTCTCTGGTTGGGGGGGATTTAGCAAATGTCAGGCAGATCTGCTCCCGTCTGCTCTCGAGAGACATGAGTCCTCGAGTTTTGAGGGCGTTCCGGCAGCTGGTGTAAGACCCGCCCAGAATAATGATACAGGCTGTCTTCCGGACACGCTCCAGCTGAACTGGCAGAGTTTGAGTGAGGCCAAGATGTGACCATAGCAGGCTTGGGTACCAGGCAGGGACAGAAGGCCAAGATGTGACCAATAGCATGCTTGGGTACCAGGCAGGGACAGAAGGCCAAGATGTGACCAATAGCATGCTTGGGTACCAGGCAGGGACAGAAGGCCAAGATGTGACCATAGCATGCTTGGGTACCAGGCAGGGACAGAAGGCCAAGATGTGACCAATAGCATGCTTGGGTACCAGGCAGGGACAGAAGGCCAAGATGTGACCAATAGCATGCTTGGGTACCAGGCAGGGACAGAAGGCCAAGATGTGACCATAGCATGCTTGGGTACCAGGCAGGGACAGAAGGCCAAGATGTGACCAATAGCATGCTTGGGTACCAGGCAGGGACAGAAGGCCAAGATGTGACCATAGCATGCTTGGGTACCAGGCAGGGACAGAAGGCCAAGATGTGACCATAGCATGCTTGGGTACCAGGCAGGGACAGAAGGCCAAGATGTGACCAATAGCATGCTTGGGTACCAGGCAGGGACAGAAGGCCAAGATGTGACCATAGCATGCTTGGGTACCAGGCAGGGACAGAAGGCCAAGATGTGACCAATAGCATGCTTGGGTACCAGGCAGGGACAGAAGGCCAAGATGTGACCAATAGCATGCTTGGGTACCAGGCAGGGACAGAAGGCCAAGATGTGACCAATAGCATGCTTGGGTACCAGGCAGGAACAGAATACTCCAGAACTGGCCAAGATGTGACCAATAGCATGCTTGGGTACCAGGCAGGAACAGAAGGCCAAGATGTGACCAATAGCATGCTTGGGTACCAGGCAGGGACAGAAGGCCAAGATGTGACCACAGCATGCTTGGGTACCAGGCAGGGACAGAATACTCCAGAACTCTTCTTACGTAGCCCATGTAGATGCCCAGTAGGTCTGGTGTGGTTACAGATAAGCGCTTCCTGCTGACGAGGAACAGCTTCCTGCTGGCATTTGTGGTAATGATGTCAACCTAGCTTATCCAGCGCAGGTCCTAATAATATATGGAGCGGCTGCGGTTCTGACTTTTTAGGGATCTTTAGTCCAAGGATTTATGTGTATTGTTAGATATCACTGTTGGAGCTAGGAACATAAGCATTTCGCTACACCCGCGATAACATTACATGTACATTTTAGTCATTTAGCAGACGCTCTTATCCAGAGCGATTTACCGGAGCAATTAGGATTAAGTGCCTTGCTCAAGGGCACATCGACAGATTTTTCACCTAGTCGGCTCGGGGATTAGAACCAGCAACCTTTCGGTTACTGGCACAACGCTCTTAACCACTAAGCTACCTGCCGCCCATCTGCTAAATATGTGTACAGACCGATTTTGATTTGAAAAGATCCGTAGCTTTCCAAAGCTTCTGCTGTAAAAAACTGACGCACTGGCATTTTCCATATTTGAAGTGTGTCCTTAAGAACATGATCCAAAAAAGTGCTAATTTCAGGCAGCGCTGATAGGGATATTTAAGACCAACCAAACGCTGGTTTTAGCGGTAAGGCAGTTGGTTATGGCATGAATATTGACAGCGGAAACGCAGCCTATCCATCCGTGACGCACCCTGCTCATATACGCATGGAACAAGAGCAGCCTAATATGCTTTTGGTGCCTGTATACTACGTATTTAGAAACATAAACTAATGTTTTTTCCCATTTCGTTGTATTTGATTAAAAACCAAGCCCTCTTCTCAATTAAGGCTTTTTTTGGGGGGACTGCCCAATGCAATCGCGAAGTAGTCAAGACTGCCGATAAAGGGATTGGCTCCTGAGACTTCTTGGAAGTAAATCTTAAACACCAAAGCTTTATTAAAATATCAAGTTTGAAAGGATTTAAACAGTGAGCTGACATTCACTTTTTATTTTTCACTTTCCCACATTAGCCATGCAGGTCCCGTTTTGGACGTGTGTAAAAACCCCTCCATGATGTAGGCTACAGGTTACTTCATGCCCATCATGACACGAGAGATGAGAACCTCGGTGAATACCGGTGAACCTCGTATTCAGAAGTAACCTGTAAAAATGGCTTGTTTTCCGTTTCATATGTTCTAAACCCAAGCCCTCCCTAAGGCGTACTATAACGAAGGCTGGTTCAACTCCTCCAGGAGTCTTTTTTTATCCTGGAGGTTTTATGATGTCATTACATTTCACATGTATTTATTGTTGTTAAAAAATAAATAAAAGTGCTTGTTTTTTATTAGATTTAATTACAAACAAACTTATTAGAATGATTCACCTTCCTAGTTTTATGTTTACGACATGCGTGGCGCGCCATTCAGCTTGATCTAACTTCATTAAAGGAGCACCATTCAGCTTGATCTAACTTCATTAAAGGAGCACCATTCAGCTTGATCTAACTTCATTAAAGGAGCACCATTCAGCTTGATCTAATGTTATTAAAGCAGCACCATTCAGCTTGATCTAACTTCATTAAAGGAGCACCATTCAGCTTTGATCTAACTTTATTAAAGGAGCACCATTCAGCTTGATCTAATGTTATTAAAGGAGCACCATTCAGCTTGATCTAACGTTATTAAAGGAGCACCATTCAGCTTGATCTAACGTTATTAAAGGAGCACCATTCAGCTTGATCTAACGTTATTAAAGGAGCACCATTCAGCTTGATCTAACTTCATTAAAGGAGCACCATTCAGCTTGATCTAACTTTATTAAAGGAGCACCATTCAGCTTGATCTAACTTCATTAAAGGAGCACCATTCAGCTTGATCTAACTTCATTAAAGGAGCACCATTCAGCTTGATCTAATGTTATTAAAGCAGCACCATTCAGCTTGATCTAACTTCATTAAAGGAGCACCATTTAGCTTTGATCTAACTTTATTAAAGGAGCACCATTCAGCTTGATCTAACGTTATTAAAGGAGCACCATTCAGCTTGATCTAACGTTATTAAAGGAGCACCATTCAGCTTGATCTAATGTTATTAAAGCATTACCGTTCTCCTGAGAAGCCTGTTCTCTACAAGTAAAATAGAGACTATACACATGAATCATCGGGAAGCTCTGGATCTTTTAGTCTTTAATCTGCTGACTAAAGATCCCCAAAAAGTTGGATCCGCAGCCCCGGCCAATAATATAATTTGTTGTAAACAGTTCAATCCGATTTTTCACAAAAACAAAGTTATAAAATATATATATATATATACAGTTGAAGTCGGAGGTTTACATACACTTAGGTTGGAGTAATTAAAACTGGTTTTTCAACCACTCCACAAATTTCTTGTTAACAAACTATAATTTTTGCAAGTGGGTTAGGACATCTACTTTGACATGCATGACACAAGTAATTTTTTCAACAATTGTTTACAGACAGATTATTTCACTTATAATTCACTGTATCACAATTCCAAGTTGACTGTGCCTTTAAACAGCTTGGACAATTCCAGAAAATTATGTCATGGCTTTAGAAGCTTCTGATAGGCTAATTGACATCATTTGAGTCAATTGGAGGTGTACCTGTGGATGTATTTCAAGGCCTACCTTTAAACTCAGTGCCTCTTTGCTTGACATCATGGGAAAATCAAAAGAAATCAGCCAAGACCTCAGGAAAACATTTTGTAGACCTCCACAAGTATGGTTCATACTTGGGAGCAATTTCCAAATGCCTGAAGGTACCACGTTCATCTGTACAAACAATAGTACGCAAGTATAAACACCATGGGACCACGCAGCCGTCATACCGCTCAGGAAAGGAGACGTGTTCTGTCTCCTAGAGATGAACGTACTTTGGTCCGAAAAGTGCAAATCAATCAAAGAACAACAGCAAAGGACCTTGTGAAGATGCTGGAGGAAACAGGTACAAAAGTATCTATATCCACAGTAAAATGAGTCCTATATCGACATAACCTGAAAGGCCGCTCAGCAAGGAAGAAGCCACTGCTCCAAAACCGCCATAAAAAAGCCAGACTACGGTTTGCAACTGCACATGGGGACAAAGATCGTACTTTTTGGAGAAATGTCCTCTGGTCTGATGAAACAAAAATAGAACTGTTTGGCCATAATGACCATCGTTATGTTTGGAGGAAAAAGGGGGTGGCTTGCAAACCGAAGAACACCATCTCAACTGTGAAGCACGGGGATGGCAGCATCATGCTGTGGGGGTGCTTTGCTGCAGGAGGGACTGGTGCACCTCACAAAATTGATGGCACCATGAGAAAGGAAAATTAGGTGGATATATAGAAGCAACATCTCAAGACATCAGTCAGGAAGTTAAAGCTTGGTTGCAAATGGGTCTTCCAAATGGACAATGACCCCAAGCATACTTCCAAAGTTGTGGGAAAATGGCTTAAGGACAACAAAGTCAAGGTATTGGAGTGGCCATCACAAAGCCCTGACCTCAATCCTATAGAACATTTGTGGGCAGAACTGAAAAAGCATGTTCGAGCAAGGAGGCCTACAAACCTGACTCAGTTACACCAGCTCTGTCAGGAGGAATGGGCCAATATTCACCCAACTTATTGTGGGAAGCTTGTGGAAGGCTACCCGAAACGTTTGACCCAAGTTAAGCAATTTAAAGGCAATGCTACCAAATACTAATTGAGTGTATGTAAACTTCTGACCCACTGGGAATGTGATAAAAGAAATAAAAGCTGAAATAAATCATTCTCTCTACTATTATTCTGACATTTCACATTCTTAAAATAAAGTGGTGATCCTAACTGACATAAGACAGGGAATTTTTACTAGGATTAAATGTCAGGGATTGTGAAAAACTGAGTTTAAATGTATTTGGCTAAGGTGTATGTAAACTTCAGACTTCAACTGTATGTACCCCACTTGTAGTCCACTGGTTGAGCCCATTAAAAAATAATATATACAGTGGGGAGAACAAGTATTTGATGCACTGCCGATTTTGCAGGTTTTCCTACTTACAAAGCATGTATACTTATGTCATGCAATAAAATGCAAATGAATTACTTAAAAATCATACAATGTGATTTTCTGGATTTTTGTTTTAGATTCCGTCTCTCACAGTTGAAGTGTACCTATGATAAAAATTACAGACCTCTACATGCTTTGTAAGTAGGAAAACCTGCAAAATCGGCAGTATATCAAATACTTGTTCTCCCCACTGTATATATATCTTGCATTTTAGCCATTTTATATTTGAACAATTATTGATATTTTCCTTCTCTTCAAGGTCTACTAACAGGATACAAATGATGTCCGTTTCATTGTAGAGTATGTTCGTTTCAATGTACACGCTATGTGATTAAAATTATCATTTTCAAAACTCTGACTTGGTGCAATTTCTGTGTGTGCATTTATCTGTGTGTGATTACTACTGATTGTCAAGTGCAATTTGCATGTGATGCATTTGCTCCATTGTTGACATGACGATTGGTATCTTACAGAGTGTGGCTTTAAGGGTCAGAGACTGGTTTAAATACAATCAATAAACCAAGCAGCCCAGACCCAGCTGCTATCGCGTTGATAAAAAAAAAAGCCACCCCTTAAGACTAATGTTTTAAAACGTCTAGGCATGTTTTGTATTACTGGTTAATACAGGAGTTCCCAAACTTTTTGGCCCACGACCCGCAAAACACCAGTTTCAACGTCAACAGTTTAGAGGCGACTCCGGGATGCTGACCTTCTAGGCAGAGTTGCAAAGAAAAAGCCATATCTCAGACTGCCCATCTTAATCTTTTATTTTTATTGGCCAGTCTGAGATATGGCTTTTTCTTTGCAACTCTGCCTAGAAGGTCAGCATCCCGGAGTCGCCTCTTCACTGTTGATGTTGAGACTGGTGTTTTGCGGGTACTATTTAATGAAGCTGCCAGTTGAGGACCTGTGAGTTGTCTGTTTCTCAAACTAGACACTAATGTATTTATCCTCTTGCTCAGTTGTGCACCGGTGCCTCCCACTCCTCTTTCTATTCTGGTTAGAGCCAGCAATTTCTCGCATTGGAATAGCCTTCATGTCATGAGGTGAGGTGTATGTGGGGTGGAAGTCAGGCGCAGGACACCGAGGCTCAGTCCAACAGAGTTTACTCAAAAATCCAACAAGGAAACGGTAAACAAACTACCTCGAAAAATTACAGAGGCGAGCATTTACGCACACTGCGTAAAACACTAAAACAGAAAACAAGAAACGAAACACGCAGCACAACGACAGGCGAACAACAACACACAATCCTACTAAGCAAACAGACAGAACTTATAGGACAGGTGATCAAACACAATTGGACACAGGTGTGACAGACAGACAAAAGCAATACCACACAGAAACAAAGATCGGTGGCAGCTAGTACTCCGGGGACGGCGACCGCCGACGCCTGCTCGTACCAGGAGGGGGAGCAGCCTCGGCAGAATCCGTGACAGTACCCCCCCCTTGACGCGCGGCTCCAGCCGTGCGCCGACCCCGGCCTCGGGGACGGCCAGGAGGACGCGGACCCGGGCGCGTGGGATGCCCACGGTGGAACTCAGTCAGGAGGGATGGATCGAGGATGTCCCTCCTGGGCACCCAGCACCGTTCCTCCGGACCGTACCCCTCCCACTCCACGAGATACTGGAGACCACTCCTCCGGCGCCTCGAGTCCAATATAGTCCGGACCCTGTACGCCGGTGCCCCCTCGATGTCCAAAGGGGGTGGAGGGGTCTCTCCTATCTCCTCCTCTTGGAGTGGACCAGCTACCACCGGCCTGAGAAGAGACACATGGAACGAGGGGTTAATATTTTTGTACTCAATAGGCAGTTGTAATCTGTAACACACCTCGTTCAATCTTCTCAGGACTTTGAAGGGGCCCCACAAACCGCCGACCCAGCTTCCGGCAGGGCAGGCGGAGGGGCAGGTTTCGAGTCGAGAGCCAGACTCGATCTCCCGGTGCGTACACCGGCCCCTCACTGCGGTGGCGATCGGCGCTCGCCTTCTGTTGACGGATGGCACGCTGCAGATGGACATGGGCAGCGTCCCACGTCTCTTCTGAGCGCCGAATCCACTCGTCCACCGCAGGGGCCTCGGTCTGGCTCTCGTGCCACGGTGCCAGGACCGGCTGATACCCTAAAATACACTGGAAAGGTGTTAATCCGGTGGAGGAGTGGCGGAGAGAGTTCCGGGCCATCTCTGCCCAGGGGATATACCTCGACCACTCCTCCGGCCGGTCCCGGCAATAGGACCTCAAAAACCTACCCACATCCTGGTTAACACGTTCAACCTGCCCATTGCTCTCTGGGTGGTACCCCGAGGTAAGGCTAACCGAGACCCCCAGGCGTTCCATGAAAGCCCCCCAGACTCTGGAGGTGAACTGGGGACCTCGGTCGGACACAATATCCTCGGGGACCCCATAGTGCCGGAACACGTGGGTAAAGAGGGCCTCTGCGGTCTGTAGGGCAGTAGGGAGACCCGGCAGTGGGAGGAGACGACAGGCCTTAGAAAACCGATCCACAACGACCAAAATGGTAGTATTACCCTGGGAAGGGGGTAGATCGGTCACAAAATCTACCGAGAGGTGGGACCATGGTCGTTGTGGAACGGGCAGAGGATGTAACTTACCCCTGGGCAAATGTCTAGGTGCCTTACACTGGGCACACACCGAGCAGGAGGAGACATAAACCCTCACATCCCTGGCTAACGTTGGCCACCAGTATTTCACGCTAAGGCAGTGCACCGTCCGACCAATACCAGGATGTCCAGAGGAGGGTGATGTATGAGCCCAAGAAATAAGCCGATCACGAACCTCGAGCGGAACGTACGTCCGCCCCACAGGACACTCGGGGGGAGTAGGGTCGGTACGCAGCGCCCGCTCGATTTCCGCATCGACCTCCCATACTACCGGAGCCACCAGACAAGACTTCGGCAGTATGGAAGTAGGCTCAATGGACCTCTCCTCCGTGTCATACTGTCGGGACAGTGCGTCTGCCTTACCGTTCTGGGACCCAGGGATGTATGTGATCTTAAAAACTACCAACTCAAATAAGAACTTCCAATAACATTTTTCCAGTCAAGTTACAGAGCTCTGCCAGGCCCCTCTACAAGGGCGGTTGAGAAGTCAAGAGGGTCTTACCTGCAATGTCACATTTAGAACGGCATTTTGCATTGCATTTTTTTTTTATCTAAAAAAACATGACATACATTACTTTAGGTCTACTTCAATGGCTTTTATAGGTAAAAACGAGGACTGATCTCAAACTTGAACAACATATGGTAATATTCAATTATATTGAAATTAATGTATTTTTTCAGGTGGTGTATATAGTGTCATGTCCCTCAAAATGGCTTTCTTGAATTCCAAATGATCTAGGTTCTTCCACCATGGTTCCCAGATGTTCAGACCACATTTTACGATAATGATGATATAATGACAAAGGGCTTTTTATTATTACTATTATAGGCTTTATTTTATAGTCTGAATATTGATTAATTGACGCCAATGGGGCATGAAATGAAATGTGGATAAAACCACTTATGTTGCGTAGTAGTGGTATAATGGTAGGTTTTATTGGTTTCTCGCGGTCATTGTACACCAATTTACAATTATAACATCAATTATATATAATTATCAAATAGTAACATCCTAAACAAGCAAAACACTTTTAATATAAACCAATGACAAGGTTTGGGGTTGGCAGCTTTAGAAAATACATCTTTAGAGTTCTTAGGAAGGCATTTCTAAGGCCCCTGTGCTATATGGTGTGTGCATTGATCAGTTAAGTATGGAATGGGAGAGTTCTGATAGCGGCCTGTTCGTGTCATGGGAGTGTTCAGTTTGTGGTTGTTGCGGGTTGCCCGTCAAATAATCTGCTCTCTGGTTGGGGGGGGGAGCCAATCTGCAAACAGAGTTCTGCAGGGATTTAGCAAATGTCAGGCAGATCTGCTCCCGTCTGCTCTCGAGAGACATGAGTCCTCGAGTTTTGAGGGCGTTCCAGCAGCTGGTGTAAGACCCGCCCAGAATAATGATACAGGCTGTCTTCCGGACACGCTCCAGCTGAACTGGCAGAGTTTGAGTGAGGCCAAGATGTGACCATAGCAGGCTTGGGTACCAGGCAGGGACAGAAGGCCAAGATGTGACCAATAGCATGCTTGGGTACCAGGCAGGGACAGAAGGCCAAGATGTGACCAATAGCATGCTTGGGTACCAGGCAGGGACAGAAGGCCAAGATGTGACCATAGCATGCTTGGGTACCAGGCAGGGACAGAAGGCCAAGATGTGACCAATAGCATGCTTGGGTACCAGGCAGGAACAGAAGGCCAAGATGTGACCAATAGCATGCTTGGGTACCAGGCAGGGACAGAAGGCCAAGATGTGACCATAGCATGCTTGGGTACCAGGCAGGGACAGAAGGCCAAGATGTGACCAATAGCATGCTTGGGTACCAGGCAGGGACAGAAGGCCAAGATGTGACCATAGCATGCTTGGGTACCAGGCAGGGACAGAAGGCCAAGATGTGACCATAGCATGCTTGGGTACCAGGCAGGGACAGAAGGCCAAGATGTGACCAATAGCATGCTTGGGTACCAGGCAGGGACAGAAGGCCAAGATGTGACCATAGCATGCTTGGGTACCAGGCAGGGACAGAAGGCCAAGATGTGACCAATAGCATGCTTGGGTACCAGGCAGGGACAGAAGGCCAAGATGTGACCAATAGCATGCTTGGGTACCAGGCAGGAACAGAATACTCCAGAACTGGCCAAGATGTGACCAATAGCATGCTTGGGTACCAGGCAGGAACAGAAGGCCAAGATGTGACCAATAGCATGCTTGGGTACCAGGCAGGGACAGAAGGCCAAGATGTGACCACAGCATGCTTGGGTACCAGGCAGGGACAGAATACTCCAGAACTCTTCTTACGTAGCCCATGTAGATGCCCAGTAGGTCTGGTGTGGTTACAGATAAGCGCTTCCTGCTGACGAGGAACAGCTTCCTGCTGGCATTTGTGGTAATGATGTCAACCTAGCTTATCCAGCGCAGGTCCTAATAATATATGGAGCGGCTGCGGTTCTGACTTTTTAGGGATCTTTAGTCCAAGGATTTATGTGTATTGTTAGATATCACTGTTGGAGCTAGGAACATAAGCATTTCGCTACACCCGCGATAACATTACATGTACATTTTAGTCATTTAGCAGACGCTCTTATCCAGAGCGATTTACCGGAGCAATTAGGATTAAGTGCCTTGCTCAAGGGCACATCGACAGATTTTTCACCTAGTCGGCTCGGGGATTAGAACCAGCAACCTTTCGGTTACTGGCACAACGCTCTTAACCACTAAGCTACCTGCCGCCCATCTGCTAAATATGTGTACAGACCGATTTTGATCTGAAAAGATCCGTAGCTTTCCAAAGCTTCTGCTGTAAAAAACTGACGCACTGGCATTTTCCATATTTTTTTTTTTTTTTTTTTTTTTTTTGAAGTGTGTCCTTAAGAACATGATCCAAAAAAGTGCTAATTTCAGGCAGCGCTGATAGGGATATTTAAGACCAACCAAACGCTGGTTTTAGCGGTAAGGCAGTTGGTTATGGCATGAATATTGACAGCGGAAACGCAGCCTATCCATCCGTGACGCACCCTGCTCATATACGCATGGAACAAGAGCAGCCTAATATGCTTTTGGTGCCTGTATACTACGTATTTAGAAACATAAACTAATGTTTTTTCCCATTTCGTTGTATTTGATTAAAAACCAAGCCCTCTTCTCAATTAATGTCACGGTTTACTAAGCCAGAACCCAGAAGCAGACCAGGACAAGGTACGTTGAGACAAAGATGAGTGTTTATTTAATAGATTCCCGAGTGAGGTTGAATAATCCAGGGAACAGAGCGGGTGGCGTGGATGGGTTGTTGAGGGTGCAGTGGTTGGTCCGGTAATGGCTCGGCAGCCGCCGACCATCAGGCAGAGGTTGGGAGAAGGTTCCGGGTGAGAGACTGTAGATAGAAACAAACGGAGGTAAGTACACGGCAAGCCAACAAGGTGCAAAACAACAAAACTAACACTAGTAGCTCAGAGGCTGATACGCTGACAAACATACTGTTCATGGCTAACGATCCGGCAGGAACTGGATGTTAGGCCAGAGCCTAAGAAGGGTGATGATCAGGACCAGGTGTGCAGATTGCTGAAGGGATGCAGGTGCGGAAATCAAGAGCGCTCCCCGGAGCGTTCCCGAACCCTCGGGAAACTGGAGATCACGAACAGAAACACTAGTCACCAGACAGGACCCGACTCAGACTGCCGGGATCGTTACAGTACCCCCCCTCCGACGAACGCCACCGGGCGGACTCCCGGAGCGCCAGGATGGAGGCGGTAGAAGTCACTGATGAGGTCCGCATCTAGGACCTGTCGCCGCGGAATCCAACTCCTCTCTTCAGGGCCATACCCCTCCCAGTCCACGAGATACTGGAAACCCCGGCCCCGCCGTCTGGAATCCATGATGCGACGCACCGTGTAGGCAGGACCACCTCCGATCATCCGAGGAGGAGGAGGAGGAGGCGGAGGAGGCAACAGAGGACTGAGGAAGACAGGCTTGAGGCAGGAGACATGAAAGGTGGGATGGACTCTGAGCGTCCTCGGTAGTTTGAGTCGAACTGCCACTGGATTGATCACCTTCTCCACCACAAACGGACCAATGAACTTCGGTAACAACTTCCTAGACTCAGTCCGTAACGGAAGATCCCGTGTGGCCAACCAAACCCTATCTCCGATGGTATAGGTGGGAGCGGGGATCCGGCGACGATTCGCCTGGAGCTGATACCGGTCCGAACCTCTAAGGAGTACCTTTCTGGCCCGATGCCAGGTCCGGTGGCAACGACGAATATGGGCCTGAACAGAAGGCACTGAGAGCTCCTTCTCCTGAGAAGGGAACAGGGGAGGTTGGTAGCCATACAGGCACTGGAAGGGAGACATCCCAGTGGCAGATGTAGGGAGAGTATTGTGGGCATACTCAACCCAAGGCAACTGAGAGACCCAGGAGGTGGGGTTGGAAGAGACCAGACAGCGTAGCGTGGATTCCATCTTCTGGTTGGCTCTCTCCGCCTGACCATTGGATTGGGGGTGAAAACCAGATGTGAGACTGACTGTAGCTCCAATGGCCAAACAGAAGGACTTCCAGACAGCAGAGGTAAACTGAGGGCCACGGTCGGAAACGATATCACTGGGCAAACCGTGGACCCTGAAAACCTCCCTAACCAGGATCTCGGACGTCTCCGAGGCAGAGGGAAGCTTGGCAATTGGCACAAAGTGGGCGAACTTGCTGAATCTGTCCACGATAGTCAGAACGACCGTGTTCCCCTCAGAAGCGGGCAACCCAGTGACGAAGTCCAGGGCCAGATGCGACCATGGTCGCCGGGGAATAGGAAGGGGGTGAAGTAGTCCAGAGCTGGGCCGATTGGTACTCTTATTCTGCGCACACACTGGACAGGCAGCAACAAAACCCCGAGTATCCTCGGCCATGGCAGGCCACCAAAAACGTCTGCGAAGAAACGCCATTGTCCGAGCCACGCCAGGGTGACAAGCCATCTTGCTGGCGTGGGACCATTTGAGGACAGCAGGACGAACCGACTCAGGCACAAACAACCGACCGGGTGGACCGTTACCGGGACCGGGCTGAGTCCGAAGGGCCGCCAGCACCTCCTCCTCAATCTTCCACATAACTGCTCCCACGACGCAGTTCCGGGGAAGAATAGTCTCGGTCTTGGACCCACTCTCCTCCGTCTTGGAGAACATCCGGGACAAGGCGTCCGCCTTGCCGTTCTTAGATCCAGGTCGGAACGTCAGGGAAAACTTGAATCGTCCGAAAAACAACGCCCACCTGGCCTGACGGGGAGTTGAGACGTTTAGCCGATTGCACGTAAGCAAGATTCTTGTGGTCAGTCCAGACAGTAAATGGTTGCTCCGCCCCCTCCAACCAGTGGCGCCACTCCTCCAAGGCAAGTTTCACCGCGAGAAGCTCCCGGTTACCCACATCGTAATTCCTCTCCGCAGGCGAAAGGCGACGAGAGTAGTAGGCGCAGGGATGGAGTTTACTGTCCGTGGAGCATCGCTGCGACAGGATGGCGCCAACTCCCACATCAGACACGTCCACTTCAACGACGAACTGACGGGCCGTGTCCGGTTGAGAGAGAATCGGTGCGTTGGTGAATCGCCTCTTCAAATCCAGAAACGCTCGATCCGCCTCCGGATTCCACTTGAAGGTCCTGATACTGGAAGTCAAGGCAGTTAACGGAGCGGCCACACGGCTGTAATCCCGGATGAATCTGCGGTAGAAATTCGCAAACCCCAAAAATCTCTGGAGCTGCAATCTCGTACCGGGCTGGGCCCATTCCAGAACCGCTCTAACCTTCTCCTGGTCCATCCTAATCTCTCCCCTGGAGATGATGTACCCGAGAAAGGATGTCGTGTGGGCGTGAAACTCGCACTTCTCGGCCTTCACGAACAGGCGATTCTCCAACAATCGCTGCAGAACCTGCCGGACATGCTGGACGTGGTCGGAAGGTTCCTTCGAGAAGATCAGAATGTCATCCAGGTAAACAAACACAAAGAGACCGATCATATCTCTCAGGACGCTGCTCACCATACTCTGGAATACCGCTGGAGCATTGGTCAGTCCAAACGGCATCACCTGATACTCGAAGTGACCCATCGGTGTATTGAAACCCGTCAACCACTCGTCCCCCTCTCTGATCCGGACCATGTGATACGCATTGCGTAGGTCTAGCTTGGTGAATACCGTAGCACCCTGTAAGGAGTCGAAGGCAGAACTCATCAAGGGCAGGGGATACTTGTTCTTGACCGTGATGGCATTCAACCCCCGATAATCAATACACGGTCGAAGAGAGCCATCCTTCTTACCCACAAAGAAGAATCCTGCCCCCAGGGGTGATGACGAGGGACGAACGAGACCAGCCGCTAGGGACTCCTTGATGTAGGTCTCCAACGCCTCACGTTCAGGTCGGGAGATACTGTATAACCTTCCCTTGGGGTAGACAGCTCCCGGGAACAGGTTGATGGCACAATCATATGGTCGGTGGGGAGGGAGTGACAGAGCCTTCTGCTTACTGAAAACTTCCCCCAAATCGTGATATGTCTCGGGAACCAGGGACAAATCTGGGGGGTTTAGCCTCAATCACCTGACTGGGAACCGAGTGGGGGCAGGCAGTCTTGAGACAGTTAGCATGACAATCAAGGCTCCAACTCGTTACCTTGCCCGTCACCCAATCGAACGTGGGATTGTGTTCCTTCAGCCAGGGGTATCCAAGGACCAGAGGAACATGGGAAGACGGCAGAATGAAGAATGAAATCATCTCAGAATGATTCCCCGACAACCGCATCTTAACCGGTTCAGTCCTCATCGTGATACGTGCCAGACTACTGCCGTTCAGAGTGGTCGCCTAATGGCTTCCGGCAATTGCTCCTTGGAAAGCCCCAGCTGTTCCACCAACTCGGCATCAAGAAAGCTTCCATCGGCACCTGAATCGATAAAAGCGTTAATCGCTAAGCTTTGATTCCTGTTCACAAGGGTAGCCGGGAAACGGGGTCTGACAGAGGTACTGAGAGGTTGAAACTGGCTCGCTAAAAGTCCTCCCAACTTTAGCGAGCCGGGCAGTTTGACGACCGCCGGGAACAAGTGGAGATGTAATGTCCCGAGCGACCACAGTAGAGGCAGCAGTTGGTCTTACGTCCATGTTGACGCTCCTCCTTGGTTAACCCGTGCCGCCCCACTTGCATGGGTTCGGAATCGGGAGAGAGGTCCTCTCCACTAATCCTTTGTGGTGGAGAATGATCGACGTGTTCTGGTCCACCACCCGACCCGACTGGGAACTGAGAAGCTGATCGATTGGACGGACCCCATTGCTTCTCCCTCCTTCGCTCTCGGACTCGATTATCCACCCGAATAGACAAGGCTACCAAGCTGTCCAGGTCACTAGGCTCCGGATAGGAGATCAACTCATCCTTGAGCTGCTCCGACAGACCCTGGTAAAAGACCGCTTGCAGAGACTCCTCGTTCCACCCACTCTCCACAGCCAACGTCTTGAACTCGATCACGAAGTCGGCCACGCTGCGCAGTTCCTTGGTGAAGAGAAAACAGGCGCCTAGCTGCGTCCCTCCCTCGGACGGAATGGTCGAAGAGCTTCTTCATCTCGGCCGTGAACCCCTGGTATGAAGCCATGCAGGGATCCTGTCGTTCCCAAACGGCTGAAGCCCACTCCAGCGCTCGCCCACGCAGCAACTCAATCACAAAGGCTATCCTAGCCTTGTCTGTGGCATAAGAGTAGGGCTGTAGATCGAACACTAATCCACACTGCATAAGGAAGGAACGGCATCTTCCCAGCTCCCCCTCATATTTATCCGGCGTCGGAACCTTGGGCTCACGGAGGGACACAACTTCAGAAGCGGCAGGCGAGATGGGTGAAACCGGTAGTGGATCCTCCACCGGACACTTGCGTTGGTTCTGGACCTCCGTCAGACCGGTAGAAAGGTTCCGAACTGACAACGCGATCTCCTGTAGTACCGTGCTATGATGGCCCAACATCTTCTCCTGCTGGGTAATGGCATGGCGAACAGAGTCCAGGTCCGCTGGGTTCATTACTGGCCGGATCGTTCTGTCACGGTTTACTAAGCCAGAACCCAGAAGCAGACCAGGACAAGGTACGTTGAGACAAAGATGAGTGTTTATTTAATAGATTCCCGAGTGAGGTTGAATAATCCAGGGAACAGAGCGGGTGGCGTGGATGGGTTGTTGAGGGTGCAGTGGTTGGTCCGGTAATGGCTCGGCAGCCGCCGACCATCAGGCAGAGGTTGGGAGAAGGTTCCGGGTGAGAGACTGTAGATAGAAACAAACGGAGGTAAGTACACGGCAAGCCAACAAGGTGCAAAACAACAAAACTAACACTAGTAGCTCAGAGGCTGATACGCTGACAAACATACTGTTCATGGCTAACGATCCGGCAGGAACTGGATGTTAGGCCAGAGCCTAAGAAGGGTGATGATCAGGACCAGGTGTGCAGATTGCTGAAGGGATGCAGGTGCGGAAATCAAGAGCGCTCCCCGGAGCGTTCCCGAACCCTCGGGAAACTGGAGATCACGAACAGTAACACTAGTCACCAGACAGGACCCGACTCAGACTGCCGGGATCGTTACAATTAAGGCTTTTTTTGGGGGGACTGCCCAATGCAATCGCGAAGTAGTCAAGACTGCCGATAAAGGGATTGGCTCCTGAGACTTCTTGGAAGTAAATCTTAAACACCAAAGCTTTATTAAAATATCAAGTTTGAAAGGATTTAAACAGTGAGCTGACATTCACTTTTTATTTTTCACTTTCCCACATTAGCCATGCAGGTCCCGTTTTGGACGTGTGTAAAAACCCCTCCATGATGTAGGCTACAGGTTACTTCATGCCCATCATGACACGAGAGATGAGAACCTCGGTGAATACCGGTGAACCTCGTATTCAGAAGTAACCTGTAAAAATGGCTTGTTTTCCGTTTCATATGTTCTAAACCCAAGCCCTCCCTAAGGCGTACTATAACGAAGGCTGGTTCAACTCCTCCAGGAGTCTTTTTTTATCCTGGAGGTTTTATGATGTCATTACATTTCACATGTATTTATTGTTGTTAAAAAATAAATAAAAGTGCTTGTTTTTTATTAGATTTAATTACAAACAAACTTATTAGAATGATTCACCTTCCTAGTTTTATGTTTACGACATGCGTGGCGCGCCATTCAGCTTGATCTAACTTCATTAAAGGAGCACCATTCAGCTTGATCTAACTTCATTAAAGGAGCACCATTCAGCTTGATCTAACTTCATTAAAGGAGCACCATTCAGCTTGATCTAATGTTATTAAAGCAGCACCATTCAGCTTGATCTAACTTCATTAAAGGAGCACCATTCAGCTTTGATCTAACTTTATTAAAGGAGCACCATTCAGCTTGATCTAATGTTATTAAAGGAGCACCATTCAGCTTGATCTAACGTTATTAAAGGAGCACCATTCAGCTTGATCTAACGTTATTAAAGGAGCACCATTCAGCTTGATCTAACGTTATTAAAGGAGCACCATTCAGCTTGATCTAATGTTATTAAAGCAGCACCATTCAGCTTGATCTAACTTCATTAAAGGAGCACCATTTAGCTTTGATCTAACTTTATTAAAGGAGCACCATTCAGCTTGATCTAACGTTATTAAAGGAGCACCATTCAGCTTGATCTAACATTATTAAAGGAGCACCATTCAGCTTGATCTAATGTTATTAAAGCAGCACCGTTCTCCTGAGAAGCCTGTTCTCTACAAGTAAAATAGAGACTATACACATGAATCATCGGGAAGCTCTGGATCTTTTAGTCTTTAATCTGCTGACTAAAGATCCCCAAAAAGTTGGATCCGCAGCCCCGGCCAATAATATAATTTGTTGTAAACAGTTCAATCCGATTTTTCACAAAAACAAAGTTATAAAATATATATATATATATATACAGTTGAAGTCGGAGGTTTACATACACTTAGGTTGGAGTAATTAAAACTGGTTTTTCAACCACTCCACAAATTTCTTGTTAACAAACTATAATTTTTGCAAGTGGGTTAGGACATCTACTTTGACATGCATGACACAAGTAATTTTTTCAACAATTGTTTACAGACAGATTATTTCACTTATAATTCACTGTATCACAATTCCAAGTTGACTGTGCCTTTAAACAGCTTGGACAATTCCAGAAAATTATGTCATGGCTTTAGAAGCTTCTGATAGGCTAATTGACATCATTTGAGTCAATTGGAGGTGTACCTGTGGATGTATTTCAAGGCCTACCTTTAAACTCAGTGCCTCTTTGCTTGACATCATGGGAAAATCAAAAGAAATCAGCCAAGACCTCAGGAAAACATTTTGTAGACCTCCACAAGTATGGTTCATACTTGGGAGCAATTTCCAAATGCCTGAAGGTACCACGTTCATCTGTACAAACAATAGTACGCAAGTATAAACACCATGGGACCACGCAGCCGTCATACCGCTCAGGAAAGGAGACGTGTTCTGTCTCCTAGAGATGAACGTACTTTGGTCCGAAAAGTGCAAATCAATCAAAGAACAACAGCAAAGGACCTTGTGAAGATGCTGGAGGAAACAGGTACAAAAGTATCTATATCCACAGTAAAATGAGTCCTATATCGACATAACCTGAAAGGCCGCTCAGCAAGGAAGAAGCCACTGCTCCAAAACCGCCATAAAAAAGCCAGACTACGGTTTGCAACTGCACATGGGGACAAAGATCGTACTTTTTGGAGAAATGTCCTCTGGTCTGATGAAACAAAAATAGAACTGTTTGGCCATAATGACCATCGTTATGTTTGGAGGAAAAAGGGGGTGGCTTGCAAACCGAAGAACACCATCTCAACTGTGAAGCACGGGGATGGCAGCATCATGCTGTGGGGGTGCTTTGCTGCAGGAGGGACTGGTGCACCTCACAAAATTGATGGCACCATGAGAAAGGAAAATTAGGTGGATATATAGAAGCAACATCTCAAGACATCAGTCAGGAAGTTAAAGCTTGGTTGCAAATGGGTCTTCCAAATGGACAATGACCCCAAGCATACTTCCAAAGTTGTGGGAAAATGGCTTAAGGACAACAAAGTCAAGGTATTGGAGTGGCCATCACAAAGCCCTGACCTCAATCCTATAGAACATTTGTGGGCAGAACTGAAAAAGCGTGTGCGAGTCAGGAGGAATGAGCCAAAATTCACCCAACTTATTGTGGGAAGCTTGTGGAAGGCTACCCGAAACGTTTGACCCAAGTTAAGCAATTTAAAGGCAATGCTACCAAATACTAATTTAGTGTATGTAAACTTTCTGACCCACTGGGAATGTGATGAAAGAAATAAAAGCTGAAATAAATCATTCTCTCTACTATTATTCTGACATTTCACATTCTTAAAATAAAGTGGTGATCCTAACTGACATAAGACAGGGAATTTTTACTAGGATTAAATGTCAGGGATTGTGAAAAACTGAGTTTAAATGTATTTGGCTAAGTTGTATGTAAACTTCCGACTTCAACTGTATATACCCCACTTGTAGTCCACTGGTTGAGCCCATTAAAAAATAATATATACAGTGGGGAGAACAAGTATTTGATGCACTGCCGATTTTGCAGGTTTTCCTACTTACAAAGCATGTATACTTATGTCATGCAATAAAATGCAAATTAATTACTTAAAAATCATACAATGTGATTTTCTGGATTTTTGTTTTAGATTCCGTCTCTCACAGTTGAAGTGTACCTATGATAAAAATGACAGACCTCTACATGCTTTGTAAGTAGGAAAACCTGCAAAATCGGCAGTGTATCAAATACTTGTTCTCCCCACTGTATATATATCTTGCATTTTAGCCATTTTATATTTGAACAATTATTGATATTTTCCTTCTCTTCAAGGTCTACTAACAGGATACAAATGATGTCCGTTTCATTGTAGAGTATGTTCGTTTCAATGTACACGCTATGTGATTAAAATTATCATTTTCAAAACTCTGACTTGGTGCAATTTCTGTGTGTGCATTTATCTGTGTGTGATTACTACTGATTGTCAAGTGCAATTTGCATGTGATGCATTTGCTCCATTGTTGACATGACGATTGGTATCTTACAGAGTGTGGCTTTAAGGGTCAGAGACTGGTTTAAATACAATCAATAAACCAAGCAGCCCAGACCCAGCTGCTATCGCGTTGATAAAAAAAAAAGCCACCCCTTAAGACTAATGTTTTAAAACGTCTAGGCATGTTTTGTATTACTGGTTAATACAGGAGTTCCCAAACTTTTTGGCCCCGACCCGCAAAACACCAGTTTCAACGTCAACAGTTTAGAGCGACTCCGGGATGCTGACCTTCTAGGCAGAGTTGCAAAGAAAAAGCCATATCTCAGACTGCCCATCTTAATCTTTTATTTTTATTGGCCAGTCTGAGATATGGCTTTTTCTTTGCAACTCTGCCTAGAAGGTCAGCATCCCGGAGTCGCCTCTTCACTGTTGATGTTGAGACTGGTGTTTTGCGGGTACTATTTAATGAAGCTGCCAGTTGAGGACCTGTGAGTTGTCTGTTTCTCAAACTAGACACTAATGTATTTATCCTCTTGCTCAGTTGTGCACCGGTGCCTCCCACTCCTCTTTCTATTCTGGTTAGAGCCAGCAATTTCTCGCATTGGAATAGCCTTCATTTCTCAGAACAAGAATAGACTGACGAGTTTCAGAAGAAAGTTATTTGTTTCTGGCCATTTTGAGCCTGTAATCGAACCCACAATTGCTGATGCTCCAGATACTCAACTAGTCTCAAGAAGGCCAGTTTTATTGCTTCTTTAATCAGCACAACAGTTTTCAGCTGTCCTAACATAATTGCAAAAGGGTTTTCTAATGATCAATATGCCTTTTAAAATGATAAACTTGGATTAGCAAACACAACGTGCCATTGGAACACAGGACTGATGGTTGCTGATAATGGGCATCTGTACGCCTATGTAGATATTCCATTAAAAATCAGCCGTTTCCAGCTACACTAGCCATTTACAAAAATGTCTACACTGTATTTCTTATCAATTTGATGTTATTTTAATGGGCAAAAAAAATGCTTTTCTTTCAAAAACCAGGACATTTCTAAGTGACCATCAAAAACCATTTAATTGATGGTTAAAGTAATTGACCCATTGTCAAATGCTCTGTTAAATGATTTAACAATTTAAAGTATTTTATGATGTGAACCTTTTGTGAACCCGTTTTTGCCATTGGGTTTGGGCATCAGACTCCAGAGCCCTTTATTGAGGTGTCTGGTTTTCAATTGGCTAACACATGCTTTGTACAGGCCGAAAGATGGTGTGTTGGGATACTATCGGAAACATTTAATTACAGACATTAATTACCACCAGTTAGATGTTGTTATTACAGTGTAACTATGAATTATTGCAATTCATTACAATATTTGTTGCAGTGTAATTACATATGTAATTACACTGCAAAAAACACCTTCAAATGAAGTGTTACCGAATATTACAGTGACAGGAGAGGAAGCTTTCATAATGAAAAAGGAGGAAGAGGGGGCTATCACATTGAAAGAAGAAGAGGAGGATGTTATAGTGAAAGAGGAGGAAGAGGAGGCTATCACATTGAAAGAAGAAGAGGATGTTATAGTGAAAAAGGAGAGGAAGCTTTCAGAATGAAAAAGGAGGAAGAGGAGGCTGTCACATTGAAAGAAGAGAATGTAGTGAAAGAAGAGGAAGACCATTTTAGAGTGAAAGAGGAAGAGGATGCTATCTCAATAAAATAGAAGGAGGAAGACGTTTTGGGAGTGAAAGAGGAGGAGGTAGAAGAGGAAGAATAACACCAGTGAGTGTCATAAAAACAGGGGCACAAACTCTGCACTTGTTGAACTAATGTGTTGTTCAGTACTGTAGGAATTGTTAAAGGGGCAATCTGTGATTGGTACATGCATTTTTTAAATGCACAAAACATACAAATAAATGACAGTTTACAGAACAGTTATAGACAAGAACAACATAAGATAATATTACATTAAATTACAAATAAAATAAAAAATAATTTCATTGCATAGAGAAAAGTACTGGTAAGAAGTAAAAGAACACATGAGATCTGTCTGTTTTGCAATGATTTATGACAGATTAAACATAGTAGTGAATATTTTACTAAACTTCGTTATCCACTCCAGTCAGCAGATGGAGATGTGAGTCTTTCAGGTGATTCTTCTTGCGTGACGTATAATCTAGTGGACGGGACGCTTCTTCATCAACAACACTGTTACTGATTCAACCACCTCGCTAGCCAACATAAAACCGAAATATTGACGTTTCTTTTGTGTATATTAATCTCGGTGTTTTAAACACAATTCTGTTTAAGTATCTACAGGTTAAATTAACATAATTTGCTTGTTACATGTGCAAACGTGTTAAGGTTTTTACTGAGCCTAGCACTAGGCTAGTCGCTAGCTAACATCCCCCGACCATGAGTTCACTTAGCTACTCCACCCCTGCTAAAGAAGAGGTCTGCTGGACGGAGAAAGAAGCTCTGGGGCTGAACATTGTCGTGAAAGAAGAGGAGGAGTATATTACAGTGAAAGGAGAGGAAGAGGCTTTCAGAATTAAACAGGAGGAAGAGGAGGCTATAACTTTGAAAGAGGAGGAGGATGTTACACTGAAAGAAGAGAAAGAACCTTTTGGAGTGAAAGAAGAGGAGGAGTATATTACAATGAAAGGAGAGGAAGAAGCTTTCAGAATTAAACAGGAGGAAGAGGATGCTATAACATTGAAAGAAGAAGAGGATGTTACAGTGAAAGGAGAGGAAGGTCCGTTCGGAGTGAAAGAGGAAGAGGGGATAGAGGCTGTCACAGTGGAAGAGGAGGAGGTAGAAGCTTTCAGAATGATAAAGGAGGAAGAAGAGGATGTTACAGTAAAAGAAGAGGAAGAACCTTTTAGAGAGGAAGAGGGCATCTCAATAAAAGAGGAGGAGGAGACAGAAGATGTGATTAACACCAGTGAGTACTGTATTAAAAACGGGCACAAATTATGCAGTGCTTTAACTAATGTGTGGTTTTTAAGGGGCATTCTACTGAAGTTCTACACTTGAATATGTTGTTCAGTACTGTAGGAATTGCACATGCATTTTTACTTTAAAATTCATTGTATATAGGCTTACCCCAAACTTAGACCTAATGGCAATTCCATAGCGGGGGGACAACATGTTTTACATTTTAATTTTTTTGTCATTTAGCAGACGCTCTTATCCAGAGTGACTTACAGTTAGTGAGTGCATACATTATTAATGTTTTTTAAATATTTTATTTACTGGTCCCCCCGTGGGAATCGAACCCACAACCCTGGCATTGCAAACACCATTGAACAGCGCCGGAAGAAGATGGCTGCCGTTTTACAGCCCTCTAACCAATTGTACTATTATGTGTGTTTTTCCGCGTTATTTGTAATTTATTTTGTACATAATGTTTATGCCATCGTCTCTTATAACCAAAGAGAGCTTCTGGATATCAGGACAGCGATTACTCACCTCGCGTTGGACGAACACTTTTTCTTCAACGAGGCGTTCGCGAAGGATATTCTACAGACTCCAGACAAGGCCCAGATCCCCGTCATTCGCGTGAGGAAGAGACGGAGATACCGTGGACGTAGGTCGGGGTGCCTTGTAAAGATCCGACGGCGAACGAGTAAACTGCCTCTCCCATCAATCCTATTAGCCAACGTTCAAGCTTTGGATAATAAAATGGACGATTTAAGATTACGGTTATCCTACCAACGGGACATTAAAAACTGTAATATCTTATGTTTCACGGAGTCGTGGCTGAATGACAACAATGACAACATTCAGCTAGCAGGCTATACGCTACATCGGCAGGACAGAACGGCAGACTCGGGTAAGACGAGGGGTGGCGGTCTCTGTATTTTTGTAAACAACAGCTGGTGCACAAAATCAAATACTAAGGAAGTCTCAAGGTTTTGCTCGCCTGAGGTAGAGTATCTTATGATAAGCTGTAGACCACACTATTTACCAAGAGAGTTTTCATCTATACTTTTCATAGCTGTCTATTTACCACCACAAACCAATGCTGGCATTAAGATTGCACTGAATGAGTTGTACAAGGCCATTAATCAACAGGAAAACGCTCATCCAGATGCAGCGCTCCTAGTAGCAGGGGACTTTAATGCAGGGAAACTTAAATCCGTTCTACCTCATTTCTACCAGCATGTTAAATGTGCAACCAGAGGGGAAAAAACTCTAGACCACCTTTACTCCACACACAGAGACGCATACAAAGCTCTCCCTCGCCCTCCATTTGGCAAATCTGACCATAACTCTATCCTCCTGATTCCTGCTTATAAGCAAAAACTGAAGCAGGAAGCACCAGTGACTCGGCTAATAAAAAAGTGGTCAGATGACGCAGATGCTAAGCTACAGGACTGTTTTGCTAGCACAGACTGGAACATGTTCAGGGATTCTTCAGACAGCATTGAGGAGTACACCACATCAGTCACTGGCTTCATCAATAAGTGCATCGATGATGTCGTCCCCACAGTGACCGTACGTACATACCCCAACCAGAAGCCATGGATTACAGGAAACATCCGCACTGAGCTAAAGGGTAGAGCTGCCGCTTTCAAGGAACGGGACTCTAACCCGGACGCTTATAAGAAATCCCGCTATGACCTCCGACGAACCATCAAACAGGCAAAGAGTCAATACAGGTCTAAGATTGAATCATACTACACTGGCTCTGACGCTCGTCGGATGTGGCAGGGCTTGAAAACTATTACAGACTACAAAGGGAAGCACAGCCGCGAGCTGCCCAGTGACACAAGCCTACCAGACGAGCTAAACCACTTCTATGCTCGCTTCGAGGCAAGCAACACTGAAGCATGCATGAGAGCACCAGCTGTTCCGGACGACTATGTGATCACGCTCTCCGTAGCCGATGTGAGTAAGACTTTTAAGCAGGTCAACATTCACAAGGCCGCAGGGCCAGACGGATTACCAGGACGTGTACTCCGAGCATGTGCTGACCAACTGGCAAGTGTCTTCACTGACATTTTCAACATGTCCCTGACTGAGTCTGTAATACCAACATGTTTCAAGCAGACCACCATAGTCCCCGTGCCCAAGAACTCTAAGATAACCTGCCTAAATGACTACCGACCCGTGGCACTGACGTCTGTAGCCATGAAGTGCTTTGAAAGACTGGTCATGGCTCACATCAACAGCATAATCCCAGAAACCCTAGACCCACTCCAATTTGCATACCGCCCCAACAGATCCACAGATGATGCAATCTCTATCGCACTCCACACTGCCCTTTCCCACCTGGACAAGAGGAACACCTACGTGAGAATGCTATTCATTGACTACAGCTCAGCATTCAACACCATAGTGCCCTCAAAGCTCATCACTAAGCTAAGGATCCTGGGACTAAACACCTCCCTCTGCAACTGGATCCTGGACTTCCTGACGGGCCGCCCCCAGGTGGTAAGGGTAGGTAACAACACATCTGCCACACTGATCCTCAACACGGGGGGCCCCTCAGGGGTGCGTGCTCAGTCCCCTCCTGTACTCTCTGTTCACCCATGACTGCATGGCCAGGCACGACTCCAACACCATCATTAAGTTTGCCGACGACACAACAGTGGTAGGCCTGATCACCGACAACGATGAGACAGCCTATAGGGAGGAGGTCAGAGATCTGGCCGTGTGGTGCCAGGACAACAACCTCTCCCTCAACGTGACCAAGACAAAGGAGATGATTGTGGACTACAGGAAAAAAAAGAGGACTGAGCACGCCCCCATTCTCATCGACGGGGCTGTAGTGGAACAGGTTGAGAGCTTCAAGTTCCTTGGTGTCCACATCACCAACGAACTATCATGGTCCAAACACACCAAGACAGTCGTGAAGAGGGCACGACAAAGCCTATTCCCCCTCAGGAGACTAAAAAGATTTGGCATGGGTCCTCAGATCCTCAAAAAAATTCTACAGCTGCACCATCGAGAGCATCCTGACTGGTTGCATCACCGCCTGGTATGGCAACTGCTTGGCCTCTGACCGCAAGGCACTACAGAGGGTAGTGCGTACGGCCCAGTACATCACTGGGGCAAAGCTCCCTGCCATCCAGGACCTCTATACCAGGCGGTGTCAGAGGAAGGCCCTCAAAATTGTCAAAGACTCCAGTCACCCTAGTCATAGACTGTTCTCTCTGCTACCGCACGGCAAGCGGTACCGGAGTGCCAAGTCTAGGTCCAAAAGACTTCTCAACAGCTTCTACCCCCAAGCCATAAGACTCCTGAACAGCTAATCATGGCTACCCGGACTATTTGCACTGCCCCCCCACCCCATCCCTTTTACGCTGCTGCTACTCTGTTAAGTATTTATGCATAGTCACTTTAACTCTACCCACATGTACATATTACCTCAACTAGCCGGTGCCCCCGCACATTGACTATGCAACGGTACCCCCCTGTATATATAGCCTCCCTACTGTCACTTTATTCTATTGTATATATAGCCTCCCTACTGTCACTTTATTTTTTACTTCTGCTCTTTTTTTCTCAACACTTTTTTGTTGTTGTTTTATTCTTACTTTTTTGTTTAAAATAAATGCACTGTTGGTTAAGGGCTGTAAGTAAGCATTTCACTGTAATGTCTGCACCTGTTGTATTCGGCGCATGTGACCAATAAAATTTGATTTGATTTTACCAACTGAGCTACATTCCTGCCAGCCATTCCCTCCCCTACCCCAATTGTGCGCCGCCCCATGGGTCTCCCGGTCGCGGCCGGCTACGACAGAGCCTGGATTCGAACCAGGATCTCTAGTGGCACAGCTAGCACTGCGATGCAGTGCCTTAGACCACTGCGCCACATCCTTGAGATAATGCAGATGGAATCCAGACATTATATTTAAAACCAGGGTAGTAGTGGAAGGTAAAGAAATGTAAACGCCATTTACTCACCTTTTTATTTGTGAAATATCGCTTACTAAAACTGTTCATTTTGTTAATTAAGCGTTTACCCACTTATTATTGCGTTCCCAGCATTGATCAAAACTCAGAACGTTTATATTCTTGATCTGGGCTGTAATTGTGCCTCTTTTGCAAATGAGTGGAATCATGAACAGTTGTTTGTTCGTTATGTTCGCCTGCGCCTCCGCGGATTTGCCTTGTTAGCAGCACATTGCGTTTTCTTTTACACCCGCTACGTTAGTTTAGATTTTGAAAAATTTTGAAAAGATTCCGAAAACCTGAAAAAAAGAGAAGTCAGAAACCGTTATTATTGTTATTATTACTACTATTATTCCAGAGGACGATGCGGACGAGATTAGTTTTATCCAAACTGCCCCCTGTAATTCTTTCTTTTTTTTTTTCCAATAAATTGACAGTTATGACAGAAGCCTGGAGTTTTTTTTTTCTAGGCGTGAAGATATTTCAACAAGTCCAGGCAATAACAGGGCTACACTGATAACTCCAGCTTGGTTCCACACGTTTCTAAACCAAAACCAAACCATCTTTTGGTATAGTGTCGCCATAATATTTGAATTGAGGAAGTGTGATCATAATCATCAGGATATTTTTAACGATCCGCAGCACGTCCTAAATGCCCGCCCAGCCTTCAGATGTAAACAGCTTAAACAGGGCACTTGCACTTGAGATGCGTTTTAAGGCCATGGATGAGAAAGTGAACTTATCATTTCCAAACGTTTAGGTCAGTTGTATGCTGCTTTGCGATCTATTAACATCAGTAAAGGGTTAACATTAAATAGGCGCCATATTTTTTACTGATGCATTTTGCAATATTCAATTCATATGCACAAAATATATTAACAAAATCATCCACTGTGAAAGTTGATACATGTAGGCCCTTCATATGTAGGCTATGAGCAGCACTTCATATATAGGCTATGAGCAGCACTTCATATAGAGGCTATGAGCAGCACTTCAAATGTAGGCTATGGGCAGCACTTCGTTACAATTGATCAAATCAGTTATTGTTTTCTTGATCAAACCGTGAGCAACACCTGTCAAACTCATTTCTCTCAAAACACAGGGATGTCGATTCCCACGGGACTAGTATTACCAGAGGACCTTGGAGTTCGCCAAAAAACAGTAGGTTATTCTGGCTTGAATTGTTACTCTCCTGCCATGTAAAAATGACTGCCATGGCAGATTCAGACGGGACTCAAATGACAGATGTGGTGCACATAATTAGATTACCCAGTAAAACTAATCCCGTCCAAATAGGGCTGTTTTCCTCGTCTCTGTCTGCAGCTGCCTCCGCCACATTGTTCTCAATCCCAATATGCTGCTTCATTTTGCTATTATGCACATAGCAACATAGGGAAAGGCGCCAATCATACGGGGCACTGAAGATTGTTTCAGAACCGCGGACAGCGACCATATCCAACGCGGTAGAAAGTGCATTTGTTATAGAATAATATTAGATTTTGAGTGTTGGACCATTTATGTTTTACATAATATAACCATAGAGGCCTCCTGTAGCTCAGTTGGTAGAGCATGGCGCTTGCGACGCCAGGGTTGTGGGTTCGATTGCCACGGGAGGACCAGTATGAAAAATGTATGCACTCACTCACTAACTGTAAGTCGCTCTGGATAAGAGCGTCTGCTAGATGAATAAAATGTAAAATGTAAATAGACAATTTTAGAAGCACATGTCTTAGACTGATGGACTAAGCCATCCCTGTGGCCTCCAATGGATTAGTCCACTGAGACAGGAGCCAATCAGAAGTGTCTTGTGCACCAATGAAGAAGACAAAATTGCTACTGCTCGAATAAAGAAATCTTGACCAAACAACCGACGAGTCGACTAAACGGGCTCAGCCCTAAAAAACACCAACAGCCTATTGACCAAACAACCGACCAGTCGACTAAATGGGGTCAGCCCTAAAAAACACCAACAGCCTATTGACCAAACAACCGACCAGTCGACTAAATGGGCTCAGCCCTAAAAAACACCAACAGCCTATTGACCAAACAACCGACGAGTCGACTAAATGGGGTCAGCCCTAAAAAACACCAACAGCCTATTGACCAAACAACCGACCAGTCGACTAAACGGGGTCAGCCCTAAAAAACATAAACAGCCTATTGACCAAACAACCGACGAGTCGACTAAATGGGGTCAGCCCTAAAAAACATAAACACGAATATTGAAAATATATTTTTCAACATAATTTGAGAGTAATGACACCATTTGGTAAGCATTACCAACAGAGTGAATGTGAAAATGGATTCAAAAAAGTTTGCCCTCTGCTGGTGATTTGCAGGTCAAAGGAGGGCTGTGATTGGTTACATTTACATTTTAGTCATTTAGCAGACGCTCTTATCCAGAGCGACTTACAGTTAGTGAGTGCATACATAATTTTTTATATTTTTCATACTGGCCCCCCGTGGGAATCGAACCCACAACCCTGGCGTTGCAAACACCATGCTCTATCAACTGAGCTACATCCCTGCCGGCCATTCCCTCCCCTACCCTGGACGACGCTGGGCCAATTGTGCGCCGCCCCATGGGTTACATTGCCTACTATGCCAATTTATCTGTATATAATGGGCCATAACATTAAAACTAGTAGAGATCCCGCTCTGAAATTGTGATGCAAAACCCACCACCACAAACAAAAGCTCTTTCTCTGAGAAATTGGCATACAATATACAGGTAACTGCCAAATAAAGGAAACAGTTGAGTAAATGAGGGATACAAATTACACCGAACCAAAATATAAACGCAACATGTAAAGTGTTTTCATGAGCTGAAATAAAAGAGCCCTGAAATTTTCCAAACACACAAAAAGCTTATTTATCTCGGTGCTGAGGAGTATTTCTGTCTGTAATAAAGCCCTTTTGTGGGGGAAAAACTCATTCTCATTAGCTGGGCCTTGGCTCCCCAGTGGGTGGACCTATGGCTGCACCCCTCCCCGGTCATGTGACATCCATAGATTAGGGCCTAATTATTTTTTTTTCAATTGTCTGGTTTCCTTATATGAATTGTTGCATGTTGCGTTTTATATTTTTGTTCAGTATATATTGAAAGCAGGTGCTTCCACACAGGTGATTCACTGTGCTAACACTAGGTACCAGAGTCTCCCTTTAAAGCCGCAGTGTAAGACGTTTACCATCAAACAGTGGGCCCCCAACAAAACATTATTAACAATGGATCAAATGCAGCCTATGACTGATTGAAATACTGTGGTCCTCAATATCTATTATTATAGTGCTCTGCTCAGCATAAAGACATGGCTTTCCATGAGAGCAAGAGTTGGAGCTATACATATATACTGTATAATATAAGCCATTTAGCAGACACTTTTATCCAAAGCGACTTAGTCATGCCTGCATACATTTGTACATATGGGTGGCCCCGATGGGAATCGAACTCAGGACCTGTGGCGTTGCAAGCGCCATGTTCTACCAACTGAGCCACACAGATGACCGAGGAGCTCTACATTTGTTTTTAAAATCACACAAATAATTGTTTAAATTAGTAAATGTTTGAAAACTGCTCTGATTTGGACTAAACCACATAGGAAGTCAGTTTTGTCATGTGGAGGTTTCATTCAGGTCTCTCTATTTAAATAAGCACTCTGTCTTTGGCAGGAGAAAGACCAGACTCAGAGGAAGCAGAGCCAGAGGCGTATAAATCAGCAAGACCACACCACTGCTCCCACTGCGGGAAGAGTTTTACCGAGTTAGGGCACCTGAAAGCGCATGAGAGAATGCACACAGGGGAGAAGCCTTACCAATGCTCCCTGTGCGGAAAGAGTTTCTCCTTGTCAGCAAGCCTGAAAAGACATGAGAGGACACACACAAGAGATACGCTTTTCCAATGCTCTCAGTGTGAAAATAGTTTTTCCTTGTTAGCAAGCTTGAAAAGACATGAGAGGATACACACAGGTGATAAGACTTTCCACTGCTCCCAGTGTGAAAAGAGTTTTACACGGTTAGGGAACCTGAAAAAACATAAAAGAATACACTCAGGAGAGAAGCCTTTCCAATGCTCCCAGTGTGAAAAGGGTTTTACAGAGTTAGGGAACATGAAAAGACATGAGAGGACACACACAGGAGATAAGCCTCATCGCTGCTCCCAGTGTGGAAAAGGTTTTACCCAGTTAGGACACCTGAAAGTGCATGAGAGAATACACACAGGGGAGAAGCCTTACCAATGCTCAGATTGTGGGAAGACCTATTCCTCATCACGGTCACTTAAAAGTCATGTGAGAATCCACACAGGAGAGAAGAAGCCTTACTTCTCCTAGTGTGTAAATTGATATTTCACATCACATTGACCTAATTACTTCTCCTAGTGTGTAAATTGATATTTCACATCACATTGACCTAATTACTTCTCCTAGTGTGTAAATTGATATTTCACATCACATTGACTTAATTACTTCTCCTAGTGTGTAAATTGATATTTCACATCACATTGACCTAATTACTTCTCCTAGTGTGTAAATTGATATTTCACATCACATTGACTTAATTACTTCTCCTAGTGTGTAAATTGATATTTCACATCACATTGACTTAATTACTTCTCCTAGGGTGTAAATTGATATTTCACATCACATTGACTTAATTACTTCTCCTAGTGTGTAAATTGATATTTCACATCATATTGACTTAATTACTTCTCCTAGTGTGTAAATGGATATTTCACATCACATTGACTTAATTACTTCTCCTAGTGTGTAAATTGATATTTCACATCACATTGACTTAATTACTTCTCCTAGTGTGTAAATTGATATTTCACATCACATTGACCTAATTACTTCTCCTAGTGTGTAAATTGATATTTCACATCACATTGACCTAATTACTTCTCCTAGTGTGTAAATTGATATTTCACATCACATTGACTTAAAGTTAATCAGAGAACATACACAGTGCTCCCATTGTCTTATATTGTTGACTGAGAATGTTTTCTTGTTTATACCATATGAAATGTAATTATACAAAGTATACTTAAACATTTATTTGTATGTTTTTATTAGAAAACATGAATTGAATTTGGAGTATGTCAGTTTGAATACAGAGTAGATCAGATTCCATGTGTTTAAATTGTCCTTTTTTAAACTCTGACTGTGTGTGTTTATCTGGGTGTGTCATTCCTCCAGCACTACAGATACTCAAGTGATATTTGGATGTGATGCATTTGCTCCATTGTTTACATTTGCATTGTTGGCCCACTGAGGATTTAAATATTACAGAGTGTGGCTTTAAGGCAGGGGTGTCCAATTCAAGCAGCACACGGGCCATATTGATAAAACAACTAATTTGCCAGACATAGACTATTATGTTTGTTATTACAAACTGGCCCAAACTGGCCCTTGATTTAATAGACAACATGTGGCCCTTTATAATGGCCACCTATGGATGCTGAATATAGCATTTTAACATATTAAAACAGAAGAGATAAATAATATTTTGTCCAGCCTTTGCTGCTATGCTTGCAGATGTGCACAATCTGCTGCGACCTTCATCAAAAAGTATTTAATAACTCCAAATAACAAAAAGAAAAAAACGTAGCTATAGGTTGTCGTAACGTTTAAACTTAAAACATGTTTGACATTTTCTTGCACTGCATGTTTCACCGGTGCGGTTGAATGCAGCATTGCTGTGTGGTGTCAGTCAAAATGTCTTGTAGTCGAGTCTAGATTACTGCTCAAATGTTGCTGTAATAGACCTACATGTTTCTCTTTTGCACGGTGTTTTGTTGAAAGTTTAGTTTTCTGCTTATTCATTGTCAAGCTTTAAAAAAAACGAAGCCAGACTTCAACATTTTAGGAGCCTCAGGAGAAACATGTAGGCCTTCAGGAGGACTGTGTACACTCTCCCTCCGTTGAGCCCTGTAAACGGGACACACGAAAGCAGCGCAACGGACGTTGAATTCACAAAATGCAGGCGCATCGGGAGGTAATTTCATTAAGTAGATTAATCAGCTGTTGACCGATTGGCGTCACCTCGTTAGTCAGTATGTGTTTCACCCGTGCTGACTTGTCCATCTCGTTAATCATAAGGTGTTACACCTGTGCTGGCCCAGCGCTCCAGTGGTCTTGAGCGATGTGGAGGGTTAACGCCTTTTAGTTGTCTCGCCCTATTTGATTTGTAAAAAAAACAATCCTTTATCTGATTTTCCCTGTTTACGTTTTGCTCCACTTTTTGGTTTGCTTCCTGTCTTGAAGTTTGGTTTTTAGTTTGTTTGCCTCTACTTGGGTTCAATCTAACGGGCGCTCATGGTGGATGTATTTTAGATCCCAGTTGTTGTTGCTAGTCAACCTTTAGTGGACGCCCCCATGAGTGTCTTCCAGAACCCCTCCTAAAACCCCACCTGTTTTGGTTGTTGTCAGTGACTCTTTGTTAGTTCCCCCCTTCTGTTTGAGCGACATTATTTGGTTTTCTTGCTGGGAAACGTAACAGTTAAGTAGCTAGCTAGCTACTGTACTCAAAATTTAGCTAGCTTGGGCTGTGAACGTTATTTACAGTACCAGTCAAAAGTTTGGACACACCTACTCATTCAAGGGTTTTTCTTTATTTTAACTATTTTCTACATTGTAGAATAATAGTGAAGATATCAAAACTATGAAATAACACATATGGACTCATGTATTAACCAAAAAAAAGTGTTAAACAAATCAAAATATATTTTATATTTGAGATTCTTCAAAGTAGCCACGCTTTGCCTTGATACATAAAGTGGTCGTTTTTCAGTGTTAATTAGTTTGCTCCCTCTGTCTGACCATCAGCTGGACACACACAGTACCCTGTTACCACGGTATCGGCCCACCCCTTAAAGGGACAGCTGAACATTTTGGGTCTCTCCACATGACACCTACTTGAGGGTACATTGTGCTTCACTGAAAACGGATCACTCCAACAACAACAAAAAAAAACGGTTAATTAAAAGACTCATACTTTAGTTGTGCTCCTAAATTGTGCTCCTAAATATATTTGTGTGCTCCTAACTATAAACTTAGGAGCACACGTAATCCTTTTTAATAAAATGTCAGTGTGGAACACTAATAATAAATCAGCTGTGTCACTCAGCATTTTATCTGGTAGGACAGGCACTTTGATTCTTGATGTTCACTTGAACAACCGTTCATCATTACTATTGTATCGAAATAAATTATTTGAACACACGTTGGTTAAAAGACCCATATCACAAAAAAATGAAATTACATTGAGCAACATACCACATTACTTCATACTTACATTTCTTGTTTAACAAACATTACAAAGCATGCTCATTCGTTTTATTTTTTTATTATTTTTTTTGTGTAATTTACATTTACATTTTAGTCATTTAGCAGACGCTCTTATCCAGAGCGACTTACAGTTAGTGAGTGCATACATTTTTATTTTTTATACTGGAATCGAACCCACAACCCTGGCGTTGCAAATGCCATGCTCTACCAACTGAGCTACATCCCTGCCGGCCATTCCCTCCCCTACCCTGGACGACACTGGGCCAATTGTGCGCCGCCCCATGGGTCTCCCGGTCGCGGCCGGCTACGACAGAGCCTGGATTCGAACCAGGATCTCTAGTGGCACAGTTAGCACTGCAATGCAGTGCCTTAGACCACTGCACCACTCAGGTGCCATTGGCTTCACAGTGATGAGGACGTGTAATCATAGCAAAAAAATATTTTGGCTAGTAAAAAACTCTGAGTGGATTGTAGCTTGTTTCATCTACCTGCCACAGTGGCTGGTGGACCAAAAACTAACCAAAAAAATACTTAGAAGACAATTGTCAAAGTTTTTGTAAAAGCGTTTAAACATTCACTCTATTGACTGTCTGACATTGTCATCCACGCAGGAGAGAGATGTGACTATCTTGGATCCTCTGGGGAGCCTCAACAACATCCTGATGCCGAGGAGGCAGAGAAGGGTCTCTACAGATCAGAACACCTCAAGAAACACCAGCGGACACCAACAGGGAAGAAATCTCACTGCTGCTCTGAATGTGGGAAGACTTATTCAAGATCAGATTCACTAAAATTACACCTGAGAATTCACACAGGAGAGAAGCTTTACAACTGTGATCAATGTGGGAAGAGATGCACCTCTTCATCAGAACTTAAAATACACCAGAGAATCCATACAGGAGAGAAACCTTACAGCTGCTCTCAGTGTGGCGTGAGTTTTTCCAGATCACATTCATTGAAATCACACCTGAGAATTCACACAGGAGAGAAAATCTATGGCTGCGATCAATGTGGGAAGAGTTTTGCCACCTCAGCTAACGTGACTGCACACCAAAGAATACACACAGGAGAGAAGCGTTACCACTGCTCCGACTGTGGAATGAGCTTAACCACCTCAAAGGGACTACTACTGCACCAGAGAACACACACAGGAGAGCAGCCTTATAGCTGTTATCAATGTGGGAAGAATTTTGCTCAGTCAAACAACCTGATATCACACCAGAGAACACACACAGGAGAGCAGCCTTATAGCTGTTATCAATGTGGGAAGAGTTTTGCTCAGTCAAACAACCTGATATCACACCAGAGAACACACACAGGACAGAAGCCCTATAACTGTGATCAGTGTGGGAAGAGTTTTACTCAGTCAACCAACCTTAAATCACACCAGAGAACTCACACAGGAGAGAAGCCTTATAGCTGTGATCAATGTGAGAAGAGATACTCTGACTTAAGAGATCTGATTAAACATCAGAAAATACACACAGGAGATCCACAGAGCGTGGAATGACTTCCAACACCAGACCTGGGTAGCAGAACACAGAGTGTGGAATGATCTCCAACACCAGACCTGGGTAGCAGAACACAGAGCGTGGAATGATCTCCAACACCAGACCTGGGTAGCAGAACACAGAGTGTGGAATGATCTCCAACACCAGACCTGAGTAGTAGAACACAGAGCGTGGAATGATCTCCAACACCAGACCTGGGTAGCAGAACACAGAGTGTGAAACATATCCTGCCATTGGGGGGCGTTGGCTGGAGTTAGTTGAGAAGTGTGTGTTAGTGTGTTAGGGGGAGGGGGATGGTACCAATGGTTTATATATACACTAGATGACTGGCAGGGGGCACTGTTTTGAAGCCACTGCGCCTCCATCTTGGTACTCCACCACCATTGTAAAAAAAATATTTAGAATCAGTCCACTATGTGTGTTACTGGGGTAACAGAATCAGTCCACTATGTGTGTTACTGGGGTAACAGAATCAGTCCACTATGTGTGTTACTGGGGTAACAGAATCAGTCCACTATGTGTGTTACTGGGGTAACAGAATCAGTCCACTATGTGTGTTACCGGGGTAACAGAATCAGTCCACTATGTGTGTTACCGGGGTAACAGAATCAGTCCACTATGTGTGTTACCGGGGTAACAGAATCAGTCCACTATGTGTGTTACCGGGGTAACAGAATCAGTCCACTATGTGTGTTACCGGGGTAACGGGGTAATAGAATGTGTGTACATGTTGCATTAGTCATTAATCCTTTTACAATCATCAACGTAGTGGACTGGTGTGTGATGTATCTGTGCCTGTGTTCTTGTGTAATAGATGTGTAAACTTTAAATGTTTCAAATGAATTTGCATGAATCAAATCATTGTTCCCTATCTGTATGTTTCATATGTTACAACATATTATTATTGAAAATAAAATAAAATAAAAATTTGAATGCACCAAAAAATTGTCAACGACTCCAGTCACCCAAGTAATAGACTGTTCTCTCTGCTACCGCACGGCAAGCGGTACCACAGCACAAAGTCTAGGTCCTAAATGCTCCTTAATAGCTTCTACCCCCATGCCATAAGACTGCTGAACAATTAATAAAATGGCCACCCGGACTGTTTACATTGACACCCCCCCCCTTTGTTTTTACACTGCTGCTACTCGCTGTTTATTATCTATGCATAGTCACTTTACCCCCACCTACATATACAAATTACCTCGACTAACATGTACAAATTACCTGGACTAACCTGTACCCCAGCTCATTGACTCGGTACCCCCTGTATATAGCCTCGGTATTGTTATTTTATTGTGTTACTTTTTATTTAATTTTTTACTTTAGTTTATTATTATTATTTCTTAACTCTATTTCTTGAACTGCATTGTTGGTTAAGGGCTTGTAAGTAAGCATTTCACGGTAAGGTCTACACCTGTTGTATTCGGGCATGTGACAAATCAAATTTGATTTGAAAAATTTGATTTTTTTTAAAGAAAAACAATCATTGAAAGTGATTAACTTTTTGTCTGAAAATAAAACTAACTTTTTTCTCAACTGCGTTTCTCACTCCAGTCAGGAGATGGCGATGTGCGTCTTTCAGGCGATGCTGCCAGTTTGACATATAATCTAGTGGACGAGACTCTTCTAACAACACTGCTTCTAATTCAACCCCACGGTAGCTTGCTAGCCAACATAAAACCGAAACATTGAAGTGCTTTAGACCGTTCCTGTGTATATTAGCCGCTGTGTTTTAAACAAACTGTGTCACATATAACGTTACTGGTTACCCCATTTAATGTAATATTTGCGTTGTTGTTAGCAAGCTGGCTTATTAAGTTAGCACTAGCCTAGTCTCTAATGCTAGCTAGCTACCTAACATCTCCGACCTTCAGCTCACTAAGCTACTCCCCCTGCTAGCAGCAGCGTGTGTGATGAGTCAAAAAGTTAGTGCAGAAAGGGTCAATGCAGATAGTCCGGGTAACTATTTAACTAACTATTTAGCAGTCTTATAGCTTGGGGATGGAAGCTCTTCAGGGTCCTGTTGGTTCCGGACTTGGTACATCAGTATCATTTGCCATGCGGTAGCAGAGAGAACAGTCTGTGACTTGGGTGGATGGAGTCTTCGACCAAAACTATAGTTTGTTAACAAGAAATGTGTGGAGTGGTTGAAAAAAACGAGTTTTAATGACTCCAACCTTCAACTGTACTTAGCTAGAACAAGAGAGTCAGTGCAACATTTTTGGGGGATAAAGAAATAAAAAATAAAGGGTGTCAATGTAAATACGTACGGTCACCGTGGGGACGACGTCGTCGATGCACTTATTAATGAAGCTGTTGACTGATGTGGTAAACTCCTCAATACCATCAGATGAATCCCAGAACATATTTCAGCCTGTTGCTAAACAGTCCTGTAGCTTAGCATCCGCTTCATCGCACCACTTCCATATTGAGTGTGTCACTGGTACTTCCTGTTTGAGTTTTTGCTTGTAAGAATCAGTAGGATTTTGTTATGGTCAGATTTGACAAAGGGATGGCGGGGAAGGGCTTTGTATGCGTTTCTGTGTGTGGAATAAAGGTGGTCTAAAGTTTGTTTTGCTGCTGGTTGCACAGGAGACATGCTGGTAAAAATGGGGTAAAAGGGATTTCAGTTTCATTTGAATTTCCAAAAATGTTCCATACGCACAATAAAGCTTATTTCGCTAATTTTGTGCACAAATTTGTTTACATTCCTGTTAGTGAGCATTTCTTCTTTGCCAAGATAACCCATCCACCTGACAGGTGTGGCATATCAAGAAGCTGATTCAACAGCATGATCATTACACAGGGACAATAAAAGGCCATTCTAAAATGTGCAGTTTTGTCACACAACACAATGCCACAGATGTATCAAGTTGAGGGAGCTTGCAACTGGCATGCTGACGGGTAGGAATGCCCACAAGAGCTGTCGCCAGAGAATTTCATGTTAATTTCTCTACCATAAGCCGCCTCAAACGTCATTTTAGAGAATTTGGCAGTACGTCCAACCGGCCTCACAACCGCAGACCACATTGGCGTCGTGCAGGCGAGCGGTTTGCTGATGTCATCTCTTATGAACAAAGTGTCCCGTGGGGGCGGTGGGGTTATGGTATGAGCAGGCACAAGCTACGGACAACGAACACAAGTGCATTTTATTGATGGAAATTTGAATGCACACAGAGATACCGTGACGAGATCCTGAGGCCCATTGTGAGGTCCATTTATTTTAAAGGTATCTGTGACCAACAGATGCACATCTATATTCCCAGTCGTGTGAAATCCATAGATTAGGGCCTAATTTATTTATTTCAATTGACTGATTTCCTTATGTGAACTGTAACTCAATAAAATCTTTGAAATTGCGTTTATATTTTTTTGTTCAGTATAGATGAAAACTCTCTAGGTAAATTGTGTAGTCTTCAGCTTATCGAGAGGTATCCTAACTCAGGTGAGCAGAACCTCAATACTTCTTTAACATTAGAGATTGCACCAGCTGTTGTTAACAAAGAGACACCCCCACCCCCTTAATCTTACCTGACGCTGCCATACGGTCAGAAAAAAAAACAGCTAGATGTACACGACATGGCCAAAAGTATGTGGACACCCCGGGGTTTTTTTTAGGCTGAGGCTGCGGTTCTGTATTTTCTGGACTAAAGATACAGAGCATTAGTCACACATTCTCTACTTTACTGCACAGTCTCTGCTCTACTCGTTCTGCTGGCCAGTGATCAAGGGAGAATGGTACTGAATCAATGTCTGCAGGATCACACATTGATATCATTCTACATAAGAGAACCTAATATAATAGCATAGTATAATGTTACCGTAAGACAAAAAAAACCTACCTTATTTCTCATGAGATTTTAGGATGATTTTACGAATGGTATTATTTTCCTCCCATACCGTCATAACTCAACAGCTCGTCGCCAGGCAATAGGCTATTAACACCATCTGCTCTAAAATATGCTTACTGTACATCATTCAAAAAAAACAACAACACTGTACTTTGAAATAACACGGTACATAAATCAAGAAGATCTAAATGCATACTGGACGTTTCACTGGTAAGACTTGAAGAATTATCTTTCACGATTGACTGTGAGAATGTGAAGGGAGGGTGACCACAAATGTAGGATACTGTTATTAAATGTAGTTCTATTATTATGAACATTGATTCAGCTTTGATCTTTATTACTATTGTATTATTATTTGTATTATTTGTATTTATTTACTCTTTCTTATTGGTCTGAGTGGGGAGGGGAAAACGGAAAACTAGCTGTTATTGGCAGAGAGGTTTGGAACTCTTTCTTATTGGTCTGAGTGGGGAGGGGAAAACGGAAAACTAGCTGTTATTGGCAGAGAGGTTTGGAACTTTCTTATTGGTCTGAGTGGGGAGGGGAAAACGGAAAACTAGCTATTGGCAGAGAGGTTTGGAACTTTTTCTTATTGGTCTGAGTGGGGAGGGGAAAACGGAAAACTAGCTATTATTGGCAGAGAGGTTTGGAACTTTTTCTTATTGGTCTGAGTGGGGAGGGGAAAACGGAAAACTAGCTATTATTGGCAGAGCGGTTTGGAACTCTTTCTTATTGGTCTATTAACTCATATTTGTTCTTATTGAACTTTTATTAATAAAGGGTGGGTCACCATTGAGACCAGGGTCTCATTTAAAACAGGTTTTAAAACAGAGGCTGCCGCATGCATGTAGATTATATCACCATATTCAAGTCCTGGGAGAAGCGTTGACTCGGGACCGGTACCCCCTGTATCAATGCTTGAACAATCTTTCTTTTACTTTTCCAAAGTGAGGCAGGATTTATTTCTATAAAATAAATAATTAACAATTAAGAATTAATCTTAATTCTCAGCTTTTTAGTCCGTTTTTCAATGTGTGTTTTAAAAGAGAGCTTATGAAACAGGCACCTGTTCTCTGGGCAGCTGAACAACTTTACTCATTTGTTTCTCAATTTAAATGATCATTTTTCTAACTCTGTGACTCACTCTCAATCTGTCTGTGTGTGTGTGTGTGTGTGTGTGTGTGTGTGTGTGTGTGTGTGTGTGCGCCGAATACAACAGGTGTAGACCTTACAGTGAAATACTTACTTACAAGCCCTTAACCAACAATACAGTTTTAAGAAAGAATACCAAAAAACATCACAAAAAAATAACACAGTAAAAATAGGGGGGGGGGGGGGGCAATGCAAATAATCCGGGTAGCCATTTGATTAGATGTTCAGGATTCTTATGGCTTGGGGGTAGAAGCTGTTTAGAAGCCTCTTGGACCTAGACTTGGCGCTCCTGTACCGCTTGCCATGTGGTAGCAGAGAGAACAGTCTATGACTAGGGTAGCTGGAGTCTTTGACAATTTTTAGGGCCTTCTTCTGACACCACCTGGTATAGAGGTCCTGGATGGCAGGAAGCTTGGCCCCAGTGATGTACTGGGCCGTACGCACTACCCTCTGTAGTGCCTTGCGGTTGGAGGCCGAGCAGTTGCCATACCAGGCAGTGATGCAACCAGTCAGGATGCTCTCGATGGTGCAGCTGTAGAACCTTTTGAGGATCTGAGGACCCATGCCAAATTAGGGGGAATAGGTTTTGTCGTGCCCTCTTCACGACTGTCTTGGTGTGCTTGGACCATGTTAGTTTGTTGTTGATGTGGACACCAAGGAACTTGAAGCTCTCAACCTGTTCCACTACAGCCCCCACTACTGTACTGTTGGAGCTAGGAACACAAGCATTTACTGCACTGTTGGAGCTAGGAACACAAGGATTTACTGCCCTGTTGGAGCTAGGAACACAAGCATTTACTGCACTGTTGGAGCTAGGAACACAAGCATTTACTGCACTGTTGGAGCTAGGAACACAAGGATTTACTGCACTGTTGGAGCTAGGAACACAAGCATTTACTGCACTGTTGGTGCTAGTAACACAAGCATTTACTGCACTGTTGGTGCTAGTAACACAAGCATTTACTGCACTGTTGGTGCTAGGAACACAAGCATTTACTGCACTGTTGGTGCTAGGAACACAATAATTTCCTAGACCAGCAATAACATCTGCTAAATATGTGTATGTGGCCAATACAATTTGATTTGTATTGAATTATGTGAGGTGTTATTATGTGTTGTTGCCAGAGCACCTTGGTCAGTTTACCTCGGAAAATGCTGCCTTCGTCATTCTGTCGCCTAATCCTGCCTAATGGGCAGGTCAGCCCTGGAGGAAAGTATTGGAGAAAACATAACATCTGGTTGTTTTTAAGTGACTTTCTATTACATTGTTTGCCCGAATATATTATGTAATGAATATTTAGTCTGTGTTACCCACTCCAGTCAGCAGATGGCGATGTGAGTCTTTCTGGTGATGCTGCTTGCGTGACGTATAATCTAGTGGACGGGACGGGAAGCTTCTTCAACAGCGACAACAGGCTACTGATTCAACCAGGCGGTAATTTGCTAGCCAACATAAAACCGAAACATTTAAGTTCTTTAGACCGATCTTGGGTATATTAATCTCAGTGTTTTAAACATAAAACTAGTTAAATTGAAGTTAATTTGCTAGCTAAATTAAATTAGCAAATGTGTTAAATTGATACTGAGTTTAGGCTAGTCGCTAGCTAGCTAGCTAACATCCCGGCCATGAGCTCACTAAGCTACTCTCCTCCTGCTAAAGAAGAGGAGGTCTGCTGGACGGAGAAAGAAGCTCTGGGGCCGAACATTATCGCAAAAGAAGAGGAAGAGAAGTATATTACAGTGAAAGGAGAGGAATTCGTTTTTAGAATGAAAAGGAATGAAGAGGAGGCTATCACATCGAAAGAAGAGGAGGATGTTACAGTGAAATAACCTTTTGGCGTGAAAGAGGAAGAGGAGAAAGAAGCTTTCAGAATTAAGAAGGAGGAAGAGGAGGCTATCACATTCAAAGAAGAGGATGTTATAGAGGAAGAGGGGGTAGAGGCTGTAACAGTGGAAGAGGAGGAGGTAGAAGCTTTCAGAATGAAAAAGGAGGAAGAGGAGGCTGTCACATTGAAAGAAGAGGATGTTATAGTGAAAGAGGAAGAGGGGGGGTAGAGGCTGTAACAGTGGAAGAGGAGGAGGTAGAAGCTTTCAGAATTAAGGAGGAAGAGGAGGCTGTCACATTCAAAGAGAGGATGTATAGTGAAAGAGGAAGAGGGGGTAGAGGCTGTAACAGGGAAGAGGAGGAGGTAGAAGCTTTCAGAATGAAAAAGGAGGAAGAGGAGGCTGTCACATTGAAAGAAGAGGATGTTATAATGAAAGAAGAGGAAGAACCTTCTAGAGTGAAAGAGGCAGAGGAGGCTATTTCAATAAAAGAAAAGGAGGAAGATGTTTTGGGAGTTAAAGAGGGTGAGGAGGAAGCAATGGAGGAGGAGACTGGAGATCTGATTAACACCAGTAAGTATTGTCTTTAAAACAGGCGTTCAAACTATGCAGTTGTTGAAATGTGTGGTTTTTAAGGGGCGTTCTACTGAATTCTACACTCAAATATGTTGTTCAGCGCTGTATGAATTGTTAAAAGGAAAACTGCGATTGGTGCATGCAGCTTTTAAACATTTAAATGAATAATATCCTAGCCATTGATTCATTGAGAATAACTTATACAGTGCCTTCAGACAATGTTATTATTTTTTACCTTCATCAATATCAAATGGAATTTGTCAATGCTTACCTGGATACAGCGCCTTCAGAAATTATTCACACCCCTCCACTTTTTCCACATTTTGATGTGTTACAGCCTGAATTGAAAATTGAGTCAATTGAGATTTTGTTTCACTGGCGTACACACAATACCCCATATTGTCAATGTGGAATTACACTTTCAGACATTTTTACAAATTAATTAAGAAATGAATAGCTGAAATGTCAGCTGAATTCAATACCCTAGTACTTTGTTTGTGATTCCATAACCCAAAATATGCTGATTTCACAACTGATTGGCACCAAAAATGTTATTAATTCACTTCGTCTCTTGCCACCAAATAATCAATCACTTCTTCGTCTACCTTTGCCTCCAGTCTGGTTTCCACCAGATTCCACAGCCACAAAGTCAGATTCCACAACCACAAAGTCAGATTCCACAGCCACAAAGTCAGATTCCACAGCCACAAAGTCAGATTCCACAGCCACAAAGTCAGATTCCACAGCCACAAAGTCAGATTCCTACATTTTGTTTTCATCCAAATTAGTTTTGGGCAGAAATGCCTTCTGGAACATGGGAACTTTTATGTGCCTTAATAACAAACTTGTATTCCATCTGTAAATAAGAATAAAATGGTTAAATTACGAGCCTAGTTGGTTTAGCCCATGAAAAAAGACAGGAACCTTCCCGCTAGCCGTGATTGGCTGAGATAATGGATGGACTGGACATGCCGAGAGATGAGTTTCGGATTGGTCTGCCATGTAGCATGCTTCTGTCTATAACATGAGCCGCTCAGTATGTGTAGATAGTCCTTAAAATGCATTTATTTTATTTTTAAGATATCATAGAGAACTGCAAAAGTGTTGCTACTGGTCTCAACAACATGGCTGCCCTGAATTTAGCAGGCGCTATCGACAAAGATCAGTGGGAAAAAGTTGTGATGGACTACTTTCTGCAGGACGACTTCTGTCTAGTCTGTGTTTTTATAAATGTGCAATAATCACAAAACACAATTATATAAGGAATTGGCAACTGGTTCTCATTCTGAGAAATAAGGTAGGCCACTTGATTTCAACATCTGTTAAATAGAGACAGGCTAGCGTGCTGTTCAAACAGTGGCAGACAGACAGGAAGGTGTGTTCATAACAATTCAACTGTTCTGCCTTGTTAGTTAGCAAATAGATCCACGTTTGTTTGTCGTCTTTAAGATCTGTGTTCCATACCGTAACTATTCCCATTGGTTTACGGAGGGCTTCTAGGAGGTAAACAATTATATATAATGAATAAAAATATAAACGCAACAATTTCAACGATTTCACTGAGTTACAGTTCATATAAGGAAATCAGTCAGTTGAAATAAATAAATTAGGCCCAAGTCTATAGATTTCACATGACTGGGCAGGGGCGCAGCCATGGGTGGGCTTGGGAGGCCATAGGATCCAGGCCCGCCTGCCCAGCCAGTCCAAATTAGTTTTTTCCCCACAAAAGGGCTTTATTACAGACAGAAATACTCCTCAGTGACCTTTTATTGTCCCCAGCACAAGGTGCACCTGTGTAATGATCAGCTCCTTGATATGCCACACCTGTCAGGTGGATGGATTATCTTGGCAAAGGAGAACCGCTCACTAACAGGGATGTATCCTTAACTGATATTTGCCCTATATCTTTGGATTGACGTATTTGTTTTAGCTAAAGGCTCCAGTGATGGGGCAAACAGGGGACTGGAAGCTGGACAGCCTTGACATTTTAAAGTTGTAAATGATTGATGGTGAATCATGCAAGAGAACACCATCGTCAGACTGAATGGAAACTATGTCAGCAAGACTATCATTATTGCACAATTTTCTAGCTAAGAGGAAGCTACGTCTATTACCATCCAGATAATCCATTTGTCTGACTATGAATTAGAAAATCTGCTCTCAATCTGAGTAATGAATTTAACTCCGATTCGATGATTGATAATTCTCTGCCACAGACAGTCAGGAGTGAAAGAAGCAGCCGAGTGAAATAATGTCTCGCTTGGTTCTGTTTATATGGACCTCTGTAGCTCAGCTGGTAGAGCACGGGCGCTTGGAACGCCAAGCTAGTGGGTTCGATCCCCGGGACCACCCATACACAAAAATGTATGCACGCATGACTGTAAGTCGCTTTGGATAAAAGCGTCTGCTAAATGGCATTATTATTATTATTATTATTATTATTATTATTATTATTATTATTATTATTATTATTATTATATCCGTATAGATTTGTCTATATGAGAACGGACAAGGTGCAACCAGAAAGATGTGATTATGACCAGCCACGTAACCGAGGGTGGGGAAAATAACATTGAGTCACTCCACAATACTAACCTAAATGACAGAGTGAAAATATTCCAAAACATGCATCCACAATACTAACCTAAATGACAGAGTGAAAATATTCCAAAACATGCATCCACAATACTAACCTAAATGACAGAGTGAAAATATTCCAAAACATGCATCCACAATACTAACCTAAATGACAGAGTGAAAATATTCCAAAACATGCATCCACAATACTAACCTAAATGACAGAGTGAAAATATTCCAAAACATGCATCCTGTTGGCAATAAGGCACTAAAGAAAAGAGAGAAATGTAGTTTGTCCTGAATACAAAGTGTTATGTTTGGGGCAAATCCAACACATCACTGAGTACCACTGTTCATATGTTCAAGCATGATGGTGGCTGCATCATGTTATGAGTATGCTTGTCACCTGCAAGGACTAGGGAGTTTTTTTGTTGTTGTTAAAAATAAACCGAATAGAGCTTAGCACAGGCAAAATCCTAGAGGAAAACCTGGTTCAGTCTGCTTTCCAACTGCCTTATTGCCTGCGTCCGTAACGGGTCCGCGGTCAAACGACCACCCCTCATCACTGTCAAACGCTCCCTAAAACACTTTAGCGAGCATGCCTTCCTAATTGACCTGGCCCAGGTATCCTGGATGGATATAGATCTCATTCCGTCAGTAGAGGATGCCTGGTTGTTCCTTAAAAGTAATTTCCTCTCAATCTTAAATAAACATGCCCCATTCAAAAAATACAGAACTAAGAACCGATATAGCCCCTGGTTCTCCTCAGACTTGACTGCCCTTGACCAGCACAAAAACATCCTGTGGCGTACAGCATTAGCATCAAATAGCCCCCGCGATATGCAACTTTTCAGGGAAGTTAGGAACCAATATACACAAGCAGTCAGGAAAGCAAAGGCTAACTTTTTCAAACAGAAATTTGCATCCTGTAGCACTAACTCCAAAAAGTTTTGGGACACTGTAAAGTCCATGGAGAATAAGAGCACTTCCTCCCAGCTGCCCACTGCACTGAGGCTAGGAAACACTATCACCACCGATAAATCTACAATAATCGAGAATTTCAACAAGCATTTTGCTACAGCTGGCCATGCTTTCCATCTGGCTACCACTAACCCGGCCACCAACTCTGCACCCTCTGCTGCAACTTGCCCATGCCCCCCCGCTTCTCCTTCACACAAATTCAGACAGCTGATGTTTTGAAAGCGCTGCAAAATCTGGACCCCTACAAATCAGCTGGGCTAGACAATCTGGACCCTTTCTTTCTAAAACTAGCCGCGAAATTGTCGCAACCCCTATTACTAGTCTGTTCAACCTCTCTTTCATAACGTCTGAGATCCCCAGAGATTGGAAAGCTGCCGCGGTCATCCCCCCTCTTCAAAGGGGGTGACACTCTAGATCCAAACTGCTACAGACCTATATCCATCCTGCCCTGCCTTTCGAAAGTATTTGAAAGCCAAGTTAACAAACAGATCACCGACCATTTCGAATACCACCGTACCTTCTCCGCTATGCAATCCGGTTTCCGAGCTGGTCACGGGTGCACTTCAGCCACGCTCAAGGTCATAAACGATATTATAACCGCGATTGATAGACAGTACTGTGCAGCCGTCTTCATCGACCTGGCCAAGGCTTTCGACTCTGTCAACCACCGCATTCTTATTGGCAGACTAAATAGCCTTGGTTTCTCAAATGACTGCCTCGCCTGGTTCACCAACTACTTCTCAGATAGAGTTCAGTGTGTCAAATCGGAGGGCCTGTTGTCTGGACCTATGGCAGTCTCTATGGGGGTGCCACAGGGTTCAATTCTTGGGCCGACACTTTTCTCCGTGTATATCAATGATGTCGCTCTTGCTGCTGGTGACTCTCAGATCCACCTCTACGCAGACGACACCATTTTGTATACATCTGGCCCTTCATTGGACACTGTGTTAACAAACCTCCAAACGAGCTTCAATGCCATACAACAATCCTTCAGTAGCCTCCAACTGCTCTTAAACACTAGTAAAACTAAATGCATGCTTTTCAATCGAACGCTGCTGGCACCCGCCCACCCGACTAGAATCACCACTCTCGACGGGTCTGACCTAGAGTATGTGGACAACTACAAATACCTAGGTGTCTGGTTAGACTGTAAACTCAACTTCCAGACTCACATAAAGAATCTCCAATCCAAAGTTAAATCTAGAATCGGCTTCCTATTTCGCAACAAAGCCTCCTTCACTCATGCTGCCAAACATGCCCTCGTAAAACTGACTATCCTACCGATCCTTGACTTCGGCGATGTCATTTACAAAATAGCCTCCAACACTCTACTCAGCAAATTGGATGTAGTCTATCACAGTGCCATCCGTTTTGTCTCCAAAGCCCCATACACTACCCACCACTGTGACCTGTACGCTCTTGTTGGCTGGTCCTCACTACATGTTCGTCGTCAAACCCACTGGCTCCAGGCCATCTATAAATCACTGCTAGGCAAATCCCCGCCTTATCTTAGGTCATTGGTCACCATAGCAGCACCCACCCGTAGTCTGCGCTCCAGCAGGTATATCTCACTGGTCATTCCCAAAGCCAACACCTCCTTTGGCCGCCATTCCTTCCAGGTCTCTGCTGCCAATGACTGGAACGAATTGCAAAAATCTCTGAAGCTGGAGACTCTTATCTCCCTCAATAACTTTAAGCATCAGTTGTCAGAGCACCTTACCGATCACTGCACCTGTACACAGCCCATCTGAAATTAGCCCACCCAACTACCTCATCCCTATATTGTTATTTATTTTGCTCTTTTGCACCCCAGTATCTCTATTTGCACATAATCTCTTGCACATCTAGCATTCCAGTGTTAATACTATTGTAATTATTCTGCACTATAGCCTATTTATTGCCTTACCTCCATAACTTGCTACATTTGCACACACTGTATATATATTTTCTGTTGTATTTTTGACTTTATGTTTTTTTACCCCATATGTAACTCTGTGTTGTTTTTATTGCACTGCTTTGCTTTATCTTGGCCAGGTCGCAGTTGTAAATGAGAACCTGTTCTCAACTGGTTTACCTGGTTAAATAAAGGTGAAATAAAAATAAAATAAATAAAACACTAGGAGACAAATTCACCTTTCAGCAGGACAATAACCCAATACACAAGGCCAGATATACAGTGCATTCAGAAAGTATTCAGACCCCTTGACTTTTTCCACATTTTTGTTACATTACTGCCTTATCGTAAAATTGATTCAATCGTATTTTTTAAATTGCTCTTAACTAGGCTACATACCGCCTATTAAACCACATAGGAAGATAGTTTTATCACATGGAGGTTTCATTCAGGTCTTTGTTTAGTATTTAACTAAATACTTTGTTTGTCTTTAGCAGGACGGAGACCAGACTCTCACTCTGACAGCAGGAAGAGTCCTTCAGGGGAACCAGACCCAGAGACATCCAAACCAGCAAGACCGCACCACTGCTCTCAGTGTGGAAAGAGATTTATCCGGTTAGGACACCTGAAACAACATCAGAAAATGCACACAGGAGAGAAGCCTTACCACTGCTCCCAGTGTGGAATGACTTTTGCACGGTTAATGAACCTAGAAAGACATAAGCGAATACACTCTGGAGAGAAGCCTTACCACTGCTCCAAATGTGGCATGACTGTTACACGGTTAGTGAGTCTGAAAACGCATGAGAGAATACACACAGGTGAGAAGCCTTATAACTGTTCCCACTGTGGAAAGAGTTTTAGGTGCTTAGTGAGCCTGAAAACGCATGAGAAAATACACACAGGTGAGAAGCCTTACAAATGTTCTCATTGTGGAGTGAGTTTTAGGTGGTTAGGGACCCTGAAAACGCATGAGCGAATACACATACAAAAAAAGGAAAAGCCCTACCACTGCTTCCAGTGTGGAAAGAGATTTAACTGGTTAAGCCATCTGAATAAGCATGAAAGAATACATACACAGGAGGAGAAGACATACCACTGCTCTCTTTGTGGAAAGACATTTTCCCGGTCAGAGGACCTGAAAACACATGAGAGAATAGAGAGGCTGTGTTCTGACTTGTGTTTTTGACTGAGAATTTGTGTTTTGTTATTGCCACATTAAATCAAATTGTATGTATGAAAGTTTACTCACAAATAGGCCTACCGTACTGTTTGTTTATTATTCTTAAGACATGATCACATCTAAAATCAGAATATATATTTTTTTAATGTGTTGATGATTCATTTTCATTGATTGAATACAAGTATAGAATTGGATATTGGTATTAAAAAATGTGAATGATTAAATAGATTAATAGAATGTGCTATTATTGGGTCTAACCTTGAAACCTCTTGAATTGTATATATGATTTGGATATTGCTAAATTAATTTGATTGGATATACAGTTGAAGTTGGAAGTTTACATACACTTAGGTTGGAGTCATTAAAACTCGTTTTTCAAACGCTCCACAAATGTCTTTTTAACAAACTATAGTTTTGGCAAGTCGGTTAGGACATCTACTTTGTGCATGACACATGTAATTTTTCCAACAATTGTTTACAGACAGATTATTTCACTTATAATTCACTGTATCACAATTCCAGTGGGTCAGAAGTTTACATACACTAAGGTTGACTGTGCCTTTAAACAGCTTGGAAAATTCCAGAAAATTATGTCATGGCTTTAGAAGCTTCTGATAGGCTAATTGACATAATTTGAGTCAATTGGAGGTGTACCTGTGGATGTATTTCAAGGCCTACCTTCAAACTCAGTGCCTCTTTGCTTGACATCATGGGAAAATCAAAAGAAATCAGCCAAGACCTCAGAAAAAAATGTGTAGACCTCCACAAGTCTGGTTCATCCTTGGGAGCAATTTCCAAACGGCTGACGGTACCACGTTCATCTATACAAACAATTGTACGCAATAATAAACACCATGGGACCACGCAGCCGTCATACCGCTCAGGAAGGAGACGCGTTCTGTCCTAGAGATGAACGTACTTTGGTGCAAAAACTGCAAATCAATCCCAGAACAACAGCAAAGGACCTTGTGAATATGCTGGAGGAAACAGGTACAAAAGTATCTATATCCACAGTAAAACTAGTCCTATATCGACATAACCTGAAAGGCCGCTCAGCAAGGAAGAAGCCACTGCTCCAAAACCGCCATAAAAAAGACAGACTACGGTTTGCAACTGCACATGGGGACAAAGGTCGTACTTTTTGGAGAAATGTCCTCTGGTCTGATGAAACAAAAATAGAACTGTTTGGCAATAATGACCATCGTTATGTTTGGAGGAAAATGGGGGAGCCTGCAAGCCGAAGAGCACCATCCCAACCGTGAAGCAAGGGGGTGGCAGCATCATGCTGTGGGGGTGCTTTGCTGCAGGAGGGACTGGTGCACTTCACAAAATAGATGGCATCATGAGGAAGGAAAATTATGTGGAGATATTGAAGCAACATCTCAAGACATCAGTCAGGAAGTTAAAGCTTGGTCGCAAATGGGTCTTCCAAATGGACAATGACCCCAAGCATACTTCCAAAGTTGTGGCAAAATGGCTTAAGGACAACAAAATCAAGGTATTGGAGTGGCCATCACAAAGCCCTGACCTCAATCATATAGAAAATGTGTGGGCAGAACTGAAAAAGTGTGTGCAATCAAGGAGGCCTACAAACCTGACTCAGTTACACCAGCTCTGTCAGGAGGAATGGGCCAAAATTCACCCATCTTATTGTGGGAAGCTTTTGGAAGGCTACCCGAAACGTTTCACCCAGGTTAAACAATTTAAAGGCAATGCTACCAAATACTAATTGTGTGTATGTAAACTTCTGACCCACTGGGAATGTGATGAAAGAAATAAAACACAAGCATTTACTGCACTGTTGGTGCTAGGAACACAAGCATTTACTGCACTGTTGGAGCTAGGAACACAGGCATTTACTGCACTGTTGGTGCTAGGAACACAAGTATTTACTGCACTGTTGGAGCTAGGAACACAAGCATTTACTGCACTGTTGGTGCTAGGAACACAAGCATTTACTGCACTGTTGGAGCTACGAACACAGGCATTTACTGCACTGTTGGTGCTAGGAACACAAGGATTTACTGCACTGTTGGAGCTAGGAACACAATAATTTCCTAGACCCGCAATAACATCTGCTAAATATGTGTATGTGGCCAATACAATTTGATTTGAATTGAATTATGTGAGGTGTTATGTGTTGTTGCCAGAGCACCTTGGTCAGTTTACCTCGGAAAATGCTGCCTTTGTCAATCTGTCGCCTAATCCTGCCTAATGGGCAGGTCAGCCCTGGAGGAAAGTATTGGAGAAAACATAAAAACGGGTAGTTTTTAAGTGACTTTCTATTTCATTGTTTGCCAGAATATATTATGTATTGAATATTTTTCCAGTCTGTGTTACCCACTCCAGTCAGCAGATGGCGATGTGAGTCTTTCTGTTGATGCTGCATGCGTGACGTATAATGTAGTGGACGGGACGTGTGGCTTCTTCAACAGCGACAACAGGCTACTGATTCAACCAGGCGGTAGTTTGATAGCCAACATAAAACCGAAACATTTAAGTTCTTTAGACCGATCTTGTGTATATTAATCTCAGTGTTTTAAACATAAAACTAGTTAAATTGAAGTTAATTTGCTAGCTAAATTAAATTAGCAAATGTGTTAAATTGATACTGAGTTTAGGCTAGTCGCTAACTAGCTAGCTAACATCCCGACCATGAGCTCACTAAGCTACTCTCCTCCTGCTAAAGAAGAGGAGGTCTGCTGGACGGAGAAAGAAGCTCTGGGGCCGAACATTATCGCAAAAGAAGAGGAAGAGAAGTATATTACAGTGAAAGGAGAGGAATTCGTTTTTAGAATGAAAAAGGATGAAGAGGAGGCTATCACATCGAATGAAGAGGAGGATGTTACAGTGAAAGAACCTTTTGGCGTGAAAGAGGAAGAGGAGGAAGAAGCTTTCAGAATTAAGGAGGAGGAAGAGGAGGCTATCACATTCAAAGAAGAGGTTGTTATAGTGAAAGAGGAAGAGGCTGTAACAGTGGAAGAGGAGGAGGTAGAAGCTTTCAGAATGAAAAAGGAGGAAGAGGAGGCTGTCACATTCAAAGAAGAGGATGTTATAGAGGAAGAGGGGATAGAGGCTGTAACAGTGGAAGAGGAGGAGGTAGAAGCTTTCAGAATGAAAAAGGAGGAAGATGAGGCTGTCACATTGAAAGAAGAGGATGTTATAATGAAAGAAGAGGAAGAACCTTCTAGAGTGAAAGAGGCAGAGGAGGCTATTTCAATAAAAGAAAAGGAGGAAGATGTTTTGGGAGTGAAAGAGGGTGAGGAGGAAGAAATGGAGGAGGAGACTGGAGATCTGATTAACACCAGTAAGTATTGTCTTTAAAACAGGCGTTCAAACTATGCAGTTTTTGAAATGTGTGGTTTTTAAGGGGCGTTCTACTGAAGTTCTACACTCAAATATGTTGTTCAGCGCTGTATGAATTGTTAAAAGGGAAACTGCGATTGGTGCATGCAGCTTTTAAACATTTAAATGAATAATATCCTAGCCATTGATTCATTGAGAATAACTTATACAGTGCCTTCAGACAATGTTATTATTTTTTACCTTCATCAATATCAAATGGAATTTGTCAATGCTTACCTGGATACAGCGCCTTCAGAAATTATTCACACCCCTCGACTTTTTCCACATTTTGATGCGTTACAGCCTGAATTGAAAATTGATTCAATTGAGATTTTGTTTCACTGGCGTACACACAATACCCCATATTGTCAATGTGGAATTACACTTACAGACATTTTTACAAATTAATTAAGAAATGAATAGCTGAAATGTCAGCTGAATTCAATACCCTAGTACTTTGTTTGTGATTCCATAACCCAAAATATGCTGATTTCACAACTGATTGGCACCAAAAATGTTATTAATTCACTTCGTCTCTTGCCACCAAATAATCAATCACTTCTTCGTCTTCCTTTGCCTCCAGTCTGGTTTCCACCAGATTCCACAGCCACAAAGTCAGATTCCACAGCCACAAAGTCAGATTCCACAGCCACAAAGTCAGATTCCACAGCCACAAAGTCAGATTCCACAGCCACAAAGTCAGATTCCAATAGCCACAAAGTCAGATTCCACAGCCACAAAGTCAGATTCCAAAGCCACAAAGTCAGATATCCACAGCCACAAAGTCAGATATCCACAGCCACAAAGTCAGATATCACAGCCACAAAGTCAGATTCCACAGCCACAAAGTCAGATATCCACAGCCACAAAGTCAGATATCCACAGCCACAAAGTCAGATATCACAGCCACAAAGTCAGATTCCACAGCCACAAAGTCAGATATCCACAGCCACATTCTGCCTCAAGAATGACGTCATTCATTACTTAAAGAGACAGCCACACTTTTAGATGCTTCTAGTCCAATAAAATACCATGTGACCCGTTCCAGGAAGCTAGGCGTATGGCGCACGGCACTACGTTACAGGAGAGCCATTTGAACGTAAAACATTTTGTTTTCATCCAAATTATTTTTGGGGCAGAAATGCCTTCTGGAACATGGGAACTTTTATGTGCCTTAATAACAAACTTGTATTCCATCTGTAAAATAAGAATCAAATGGTTAAATTACGAGCCTAGTTGGTTTAGTCATGAAAAAGACAGGAACCTTCCCGCTAGCCGTGATTGGCCGAGATAATGGATGGGCTGGACATGCCGAGAGATGAGTTTCGGATTGGTCTGCCATGTAGCATGCTTCTGTCTATAACATGAGCTGCTCAGTATGTGTAGATAGTCCTTAAAATGCATTTATTTTATTTTTAAGATATCATTGAGAACTGCAAAAGTGTTGCTACTGGTCTCAACAACATGGCTGCCCTGAATTTAGCAGGCGCTATCGACAAAGATCAGTGGGAAAAAGTTGTGATGGACTACTTTCTGGAGGACGACTTCTGTCTAGTCTGTGTTTTTATAAATGTGCAATAATCACAAAACACAAGTATATAAGGAATTGGCAACTGGTTCTCATTCTGAGAAATAAGGTAGGCCACTTGATTTCAACATCTGTTAAATAGAGACAGGCTAGCGTGCTGTTCAAACACTGGCAGACAGACAGGAAGGTGTGTTCATAACAATTCAACTGTTCTGCCTTGTTAGTTAGCAAATAGATCCATGTTTGGTTGACGTCTTTAAGATCTGTGTTCCATACCGTAACTATTCCCATTGGTTTACGGAGGGCTTCTAGGAGGTAAACAATTATATATAATGAATAAAAATATAAACGCAACAATTTCAACGATTTCACTGAGTTACAGTTCATATAAGGAAATCAGTCAGTTGAAATAAATAAATTAGGCCCAAGTCTATAGATTTCACATGACTGGGCAGGGGCGCAGCCATGGGTGGGCTTGGGAGGCCATAGGATCCAGGCCCGCCTGCCCAGCCAGTCCAAATTATTTTTTTCCCCACAAAAGGGCTTTATTACAGACAGAAATACTCCTCAGTGACCTTTTATTGTCCCCAGCACAAGGTGCACCTGTGTAATGATCAGCTTCTTGATATGCCACACCTGTCAGGTGGATGGATTATCTTGGCAAAGGAGAACCGCTCACTAACAGGGATGTATCCTTAACTGATATTTGCCCTATATCTTTGGATTGACGTATTTGTTTTAGCTAAAGGCTCCAGTGATGGGGCAAACAGGGGACTGGAAGCTGGACAGCCTTGACATTTTAAAGTTGTAAATGATTGATGGTGAATCATGCAAGAGAACACCATCATCAGACTGAATGGAAACAATGTCAGCAAGACTATCATTATTGCGTCATTTTCTAGCTAAGAGGAAGCTACGTCTATTACCATCCAGATAATCCATTTGTCTGACTATGAAAAAATATTCCAAAACATGCATCCACAATACTAACCTAAATGACAGAGTGAAAATATTCCAAAACATGCATCCACAATACTAACCTAAATGACAGAGTGAAAATATTCCAAAACATGCATCCACAATACTAACCTAAATGACAGAGTGAAAATATTCCAAAACATGCATCCTGTTCAAATCAAATCAAATCAAATTTTATTGGTCACATGTGCCGAATACAACAAGTGCAGACATTACAGTGAAATGCTTACTTACAGCCCTTAACCAACAGTGCGTTTATTTTAAACAAAAAAAGTAAGAATAAAACAACAACAAAAAAAAGTGTTGAGAAAAACAAAGAGCAGAAGTAAAATAAAGTGACAGTAGGGAGGCTATATATACAGGGGGGTAACGGTGCAGAGTCAATGTGCGGGGGCACCGGCTAGTTGAGGTAGTTGAGGTAATATGTACATGTGGGTAGAGTTAAAGTGACTATGCATAAATACTTAACAGAGTAGCAGCAGCGTAAAAGGATGGGGTGGGGGGGCAGTGCAAATAGTCCGGGTAGCCATGATTAGCTGTTCAGGAGTCTTATGGCTTGTGGGTAGAAGCTGTTGAGAAGTCTTTTGGACCTAGACTTGGCACTCCGGTACCGCTTGCCGTGCGGTAGCAGAGAGAACAGTCTATGACTAGGGTGGCTGGAGTCTTTGACAATTTTGAGGGCCTTCCTCTGACACCGCCTGGTATAGAGGTCTTGGATGGCAGGGAGCTTTGCCCCAGTGATGTACTGGGCCGTACGCACTACCCTCTGTAGTGCCTTGCGGTCAGAGGCCAAGCAGTTGCCATACCAGGCGGTGATGCAACCAGTCAGGATGCTCTCGATGGTGCAGCTGTAGAATTTTTTGAGGATCTGAGGACCCATGGCAATAAGGCACTAAAGAAAAGAGAGAAATGTAGTTTGTCCTGAATACAAAGTGTTATGTTTGGGGCAAATCCAACACATCACTGAGTACCACTGTTCATATGTTCAAGCATGGTGGTGGCTGCATCATGTTATGGGTATGCTTGTCACCTGCAAGGACTAGGGAGTTTTTTTTGGATAAAAATAAACCGAATAGCTCTAAGCACAGGCAAAATCCTAGATGAAAACCTGGTTCAGTCTCCTTTCCAACAGACACTAGGAGACAAATTCACCTTTCAGCAGGACAATAACCCAATACACAAGGCCAAATATACAGTGCATTCGGAAAGTATTCAGACCCCTTGACTTTTTCCACATTTTTGTTACATTACTGCCTTATCGTAAAATTGATTCAATAGTTTTTTTTAAATTGCTCTTAACTAGGCTACCTACCGCCTATTAAACCACATAGGAAGATAGTTTTATCACATGGAGGTTTAATTCAGGTCTTTGTTTAGTATTTAACTAAATACTTTGTTTGTCTTTAGCAGGAGGGAGACCAGACTCTCACTCTGACAGCAGGAAGAGTCCTTCAGGGGAACCAGACCCAGAGACATCCAAACCAGCAAGACCACACCACTGCTCTCAGTGTGGAAAGAGATTTATCCGTTTAGGACACCTGAAAGAACATAAGAAAACGCACACAGGAGAGAAGCCTTACCACTGTTCCCAATGTGGAATGACTTTTACACGGTTAATGAGCCTGGAAAGACATAAGCGAATACACTCTGGAGAGAAGCCTTACCACTGCTCCAAATGTGGCATGACTGTTACACGGTTAGTGAGCCTGAAAACGCATGAAAGAATACACACAGGTGAGAAGCCTTACAACTGTTCCCACTGTGGAAAGAGTTTTAGGGGGTTAGTGAGCCTGAAACTGCATGAGAAAATACACACAGGTGAGAAGCCTTACAAATGTTCTCTATGTGGAAAGAGTTTTAGGTGGTTAGGGACCCTGAAAAGGCATGAGAGAATACACACACAAAAAAAGGAAAAGCTCTACCAATGTTACCATTGTGGAAAGAGTTTTATGTGGTTAGGGAGCCTGAAACTGCATGAGAAAGCACACATGCAAGAGAAGTCTTACCCCTGTTCCCATTGTGGAATGAGTTTTAGGTGGTTAGGGACCCTGAAAACGCATGAGCGAATACACATACAAAAAAAGGAAAAGCTCTACCAATGTTCCCTGTGTGGAATGAATTTTACCCAGTTAGAAGCCCTGTATACGCATGACAGGACGCACAACGGAGAGGATAAGTCCTACCACTGCTCCCAGTGTGGAAAGAGATTTAACTGGTTAAGTCATCTGAAGAAGCATGAAAGAATACATACACAGGAGGAGAAGACATACCACTGCTCTCTTTGTGGAAAGACATTTTCCCGGTCAGAGGACCTGAAAACACATGAGAGAATAGAGAGGCTGTGTTCTGACTTGTGTTTTTGACTGAGAATTTGTGTTTTGGTTAATGCCACATTAAATCAAATTGTATGTATGAATGTTTACTCACAAATAGGCCTACCTTAGTTTTTGTTTATTATTCTTAAGACATGATCACATCTAAAATCAGAATATATATTTTTTAATGTGTTTTTTGATGATTCATTTTCATTGATTGAATACAAGTATAGATTTGGATATTGGTATTTAAAAATGTGAACGATTAAATAGATTAATAGAATGTGCTATTCTTGGGTCTAACCTTGAAACCTCTTGAATTGTATATATGATTTGGATATTGCTATATACATTTGATTGGATATACAGTTGAAGTCGTTTTTCAAACACTCCACAAATGTCTTTTTAACAAACTATAGTTTTGGCAAGTCGGTTAGGACATCTACTTTGTGCATGACACAGACACAATTTTAAGCTTGGAAAATTCCAGAAAATTATGTCATGGCTTTAGAAACTTCTGATCGGCTGACATCATTTGAGGCAATTGGAGGTGTACCTGTGGATATATTTCAAGGCCCACCTTCAAACTCAGTGCCTCTTTGCTTGACATCATGGGAAAATCAAAAGAAATCAGCCAAGACCTCAGACAAAAAAATTGTAGACCTCCACAAGTCTGGTTCATCCTTGGGAGCAATTTCCAAACGCCTGATGGTACCACGTTCATCTGTACAAACAATAGTACGCAAGTATAAACACCATGGGACCACACAGCCATCATACCGCTCAGGAAGGAGACGCGTTCTGTCCTAGAGATGAACGTACTTTGGTGCGAAAAGTGCAAATCAATCCCAGAACAACAGCAAAGGACCTTGTGAAGATGCTGGAGGAAACAAGTACAAAAGTATCTATATCCACAGTAAAACGAGTCCTATATCGACATAACCTGAAAGGCCGCTCAGCAAGGAAGAAGCCACTGCTCCAAAACCACCATAAAAAACCCAGACTACGGTTTGCAACTGCACATGGGGACAAAGATCGTACTTTTTGGAGAAATGTCCCCTGGTCTGATGAAACAAAAATAGAACTGTTTGGCCATAATGACCATTGTTATGTTTGGAGGAAAATGGGGGAGCCTGCAAGCCGAAGAACACCATCCCAACTGTGAAGCACGGGGGTGGCAGCATCATGCTGTGGGGGTGCTTTGCTGCAGGAGGGACTGGTGCACTTCACAAAATAGATGGCATCATGAGGAAAGAAAATTATGTGGATATATTGAAGCAACATCTCAAGACATCAGTCAGGAAGTTAAAGCTTGGTTGCAAATGGGTCTTCCAAATGGATAATGACCCCAAGCATACTTCCAAAGTTGTGGCAAAATGGCTTAAGGACAACAAAGTCAAGGTATTGGAGTGGCCATCACAAAGCCCTGACCTCAATCCTATAGAAAATGTGTTGGCAGAACTGAAAAGGCGTGTTCAATCAAGAAGGCCTACAAACCTGACTCAGTTACACCAGCTCTGTCAGGAGGAATGGGCCAAAATTCACCCAACTTATTGTGGGAAGCTTTTGGAAGGCTAACCAAAACGTTTCACCCAGGTTAAACAATTTAAAGGCAATACTACCGAATACTAATTGAGTGTATGTAAACTTCTGACCCACTGGGAATGTGATGAAAGAAATAAAAGCTGAAAGAAATCATTTTCTCTACTATTATTCTGACATTTCACATTCTTAAAATAAAGTGGTGATCCTAACTGACCTAAGACATGGAATTTTTTACTAGGATTAAATGTTAGGAATTGTGAAAAAAAAACTGAGCTTAAATGAATTTGGCTAAGGTGTATGTAAACTTCAACTGTATGATTTGGATATTGTAAATGTAATTTGATTGGATACATGATCTGGATATTGCAAAATGTAAATGATTAAATTAGATCAAAGATTAGTAGATTGTGCATTTGTTGATTCTAACCTTGAAACCTCTTGAAATGTGTGTTATGAATCCCACCATGTCAGAGAAAACACAGCTGCTGATTGGAAGAAAAAAAAGGATTTGATTAATGCAAAATTTATATCTGTAAAATACAATGAATATTTGTAACTGTGTTAGTGGTTGTTCATTATATCCTGAGAACCAAGGAAAATATTGTTTTTTCCTAATCATATTTTTTGTGATTCAATAACTGTTTAGGGTTAAAAAAAGCATCCTACAATTTCCACATTTTAATTTAATTTTTTTATTTTACAGCATGTCCACTGTAGTGGACAACAGGATCATTTGAGTACGAAAAGAGACACATTTGGTAGATACAAATTTTTACAGAGTTCTTACAGATTACAGAGTTTTTATGAACTAAGAATACATACATTTTGGGCTGTAGATTGATTATTATCCAAGAATACAGACATTTTGATTATACAATACACATTAATCATTCTTGAATCCTTTTCCTTACATTTTGCAAGGATAGCTTTACTATTAAAGCTTAACACTTTGTTATGTCCATATCCTTTGATTGGTCCCCTTCAATCCTTTCAGTGTTATTTGAACAATGAACATATAACTAATGTGTAACAGATTTATTTTGGATTTTTTCCTTCTGTCAAACTGAATCCAATCTAGCTTTTTCCTTCACTCTTCATTTTGTTCTTAGTATTTTCTTTGTTAGTGGTGAAAGTCCTGGAAGCAATTTCTCTTTTTGGTAATGCAGAGGAACATCTTGCATTTGGTACATCTCATGTACGTCTTGCTCTTGCAGCCCTTATTTCTGCATCTTTCTGCATGCTTGGTATCCACCATCTCAGGCATGTGCATGGCTCCTAGTCTGCGCACAGATGGCTCTGGTTGTGGGATCCTCATTTTAGATGGTGGCTCATACTCATCCTCACTCTCTTCACAGCTGTTTTCCAGTTCCGGACTCTCCAACAGCTCCTCAGCTATTAAAAAAAGTAAAAAAAAATGTAATCAATTTTAGAATAAGGCAGTAACGTAACAAATTTTGGAAAAAGTCAAGGTGTCTGAATACTCTGAATAAATTCCTCTTGTTGATAAAACAAGGTTTGGATCTAGGCGTCCATATATATCCCTGACACATACAATGGGACAGTGGTCACTAATATCCAAAGCAAATACCACACTCCCAGCATATTTCTCTGGAGTATTTGTAAATAAGAGGTCAATCAAAAGTCGACTTCGTAGGGTCCTTTAAGTTTGGACGAGTGGGCTTTTGTAATCAGCTGGGACACATTTAGACTAGTACAAAAATCCTCTAAAAACAGTCAGCATCCTGCGTTCCCCATGAAAGATTAAAATCTCCAGCGATCAACACCTCTGGGGTAGTAAAAATGGCAATTAAATCAGTGAGTTCCTTTAGTACACACTTCCTGGTGGAGGGTGGGCGATAGATTCCTACAACTGTTCTTTTTTTAGTTTGAACCCAACTGAAGACTTAAAGCCAGAACACTTCAAATTGTTGAGGACTGGAGGTCGCGAAGATTCTTTGTGTAAATAGCAACACCACCACCTTTAGTCTTTCCTATCAGACCTAAACACATTGTAACCATAGCAACCTCAGAGTCCAGGGTTTCATCGGTTAACCAGGTTTCAGATTACAATACAAATATCAGGGTCTGCCTGAGAGGTCCAGATCCATTTTAGGTAATAAACTACGAATGTTAAGATGTAAAAATGTCAAATCTTTTCTGCATTTAAAATCACACAGAGTTTCAATACAAGTCAGATTACTTTGAGAATTCAGAACAACAGGAGACTCAAAGATTGGATTATACCTATTAGGAAAAGAAAAAGTAGGAATAGCAATTACATTTCTCCGCTTAGCACCATTAGGCATGTCACCACTTTCAGATACAACATGTGGAACTCTCACAGTGACCAATGAGGAGATGGTAAAAAATGACTTGCATGTAATGCTAATATTGCCCTCACATAAATTTAGCTGACCAAGAACCTTTCCAATGTATGACGACAACACCCGGGAGCCATTTTCACCCAGGTGAATTCCGTCTTTCCACAAAGTAGCCAGGCCTATTCCAGGAGGAGTCAAAATTGTCGACGAAGGGACATGCCCAAGTCCTTGGTCAGACGCATTTAACCACTGGTGAAGAGACCAAAGACGGCCTAAACACTCAGTCCCACAACGGCAAGGAGATGGAATTGGGCCCGAGACAATTCTATGTTCTGATAATTTCTGAGCATTCTGCAAGAGCTGTAAGAAATTGTCTCTTAGCTTTATAGAGTTCAGATTTGCATAATATCATTAGACCCAATATGCAACAACAGTTTTCAGAGCAGGAATCTGTTTCTAGACGGTGGGCATGACTTCTGATAAATCCAATACCCCCTAGCTCCAGGAAAACCAGTTGTATGGGGGTATTTTGGACTTCCACCGATCTAACCATGGAACCTCCCATTATAATGGTGGACGGCTGTTGTCCATTTCGAGCCGGAGCCCCCAAGACCAACCCTCACCAGGGGCTCTTCAAGACCAACCCTCACCAGGGGCTCTTCAAGACCAACCCAACCCTCACCAGGGGCTCTTCAAGACCAACCCAACCCTCACCAGGGGCTCTTCAAGACCAACCCAACCCTCACCAGGGGCTCTTCAAGACCAACCCAACCCTCACCAGGGGCTCTTCAAGACCAACCCTAGCCTCACCAGGGGCTCTTCTAACTCGCCCCCAACAAATGACAGGAACACCTGGACTTCATCACCTCCCTGATGACTTCCCCTTTATCTAGCGCTCCGTTCTGTACTTCATCACCTCCCTGATGACTTCCCCTTTATCTAGCGCTCCGTTCTGGACTTCATCACCTCCCTGATGAGTTCCCCTTTATCTAGCGCTCCGTTGTTTTCCCCCACCAGGCAATATTGTTTATACTTCCAGGTTATTTCCTATCATGGCTACCCAGACAATTTGCATTGCCCCCCCGTACTGGTACCCCCTGTATATAACCTCCCTACTGGTATTTTATTTTACTGCAGCTCTTTAATTATTTTTATTTTTGACTTATCTATTTTTTACTTAACACATATTGATCTTAAAACTGCATTGTTGGTTAAGGGCTTGTCAGTAAGCATTTCACTGTAAGGTCCACACCTGTTGTATTCAGCGCATGTGGCAAATACAATTGTATTGGATTTGTATCGTTCCATGTTCTTCGTCATTAAACTCACTAACTGCATTTGCTTCCTGACTCCCAACGTAATGTTACACATATTCCTAGCGCGCAATGACTACATTAAGCTTGTGACTGTACAAACTTGTTGGATGCATTTGCTGTTTGTTCTGGTTGTGTTTCAGATTATTTTGTGTCCAATTATTTACAAAAATACTTTTATGTCCGGAATCTCGCAAACCCACTAGTCTGTCAGCAGCGTCTCTGCGGTTGGTCTGCTGAGCCCGACTCCGAGCTGGGGAAGTTCGTTTCACGTCTCAGTGCCGTGACTCGCGAGAGGGTGGAGTGGTGAATGTGCTGCTAAAACTAACGTAGCGGGCGTAAAAAGAAACGCGATGTGCTGCTAACAAGGAAAATCCGCGGAGGCGCAGGCGAACATAACGAACAAACAACTGTTCATGATTCCACTCATTTGCAAAAGAGCCGCAATTAGAGCTCGGATCAAGAATATAAAACGTTCTGAGTTTTGATCAACGCAGGGAACGCAACAATAAGAGGGTAAACGCTGTTTCACAAAATAAAACGGTATTTACCGTCCACTACATCCCTGGTTTTAATGTCTGAATTCCACGGTTCCGTCTGAGTTGTCCGCTTTGCTCATTTGATTTAAAAAAAAACAGACACATTAGTTCAACAAGTGTTGAGTTTGTGTCCCTGTTTAAGCCAATACTCACTGGTGTTAATCAGATCTTCTGTCTCCTCTTCATCTCCCAATACGTCTTCCTCCTCCTCTTTCAATGTTATAGCCTCCCTCTTCCTCCTGTTTTATTCTGAAAAGCGTCCTCCTCTTCTTCTTTTATGATAATGTTCAGTCCCAGAGCTTCTTTCTCAGTCCAGCAGACCTCTTCTTCTTTAGCAGGAGGAGAGTAGCTTAGTGAGCTCATGGTCGGGGATGTTAGCTTGTTAGCATTAGCCACTAGCCTAGTGCTAGGCTCAGTATCAATCTTAACACGTTTTTTTACAAAGTTAACAAGCAAATTACATTCAAGTAAACCAGTAGATACTTAAACAGAATAGTGTTTAAAACGCTGAGATTAATATACACAAAAGTTGCCAAAGAAACGTCAATATTTCGGTTTTATGTTGGCTAGCGAGGTGGTTGAATCAGTAACAGTGTTGTTGATGAAGAAGCGTCCCGTCCACTAGATTATACGTCACGCAAGAAGAAGAAAGATAATCTCCATCTGCTGACTGGAGTGGGTAACGAAGTTTAGTAAAATAGTCACTACTATGTTTATTCTGTCAGAAATCATTGCAAAACAACCAGATCTCATGTTGTTTTCACATACTTCATACCAGTACTTTTCTCTATGCAGTGACAATTTTGTTTTGTTTGTTTAATGTAATATTATCTTATGGTGTTCTTGTCTATAACTGTGCTGTACTCTGTCATGTATTTGTACAGTGGGGAGAACAAGTATTTGATACACTGCCGATTTTGCAGGTTTTCCTACTTACAAAGCATGTAGAGGTCTGTCATTTTTATCATAGGTACACTTCAACTGTGAGAGACGGAATCTAAAACAAAAATCCAGAAAATCACATTGTATGATTTTTAAGTAATTAATTAATTAAATCGGCAGTGTATCAAATACTTGTTCTCCCCACTGTATGTTTTATGTGTACACCAGGATGAGGAGCTGCTACATGAGCAATAGCTAATGGGGATCCTAATAAACTAAATACACTTAGAAAATAAAGCAGAATCAATGAGGGAGGCAGTTTACTAAATATTCTGAGGGGGAATACATTACAAAAATATACACAGCTCAAAAAAAATAAAGGGAACACTTAAACAACACAATGTAACTCCAAGTCAATCACACTTCTGTGAAATCAAACTGTCCACTTAGGAAGCAACACTGATTGACAATAAATGTCACATGCTGTTGTGCAAATGGAATAGACAACAGGTGGAAATTATAGGCAATTAGCAAGACACCCCCAATAAAGGACTGGTTTTGCAGGTGGTGACCACAGACCACTTCTCAGTTCCTATGCTTCCTGGCTGATGTTTTGGTCACTTTTGAATGCTGGCGGTGCTTTCACTCTAGTGGTAGCATGAGACGGAGTCTACAACCGACACAAGTGGCTCAGGTAGTGCAGCTCATCCAGGATGGCACATCAATGCGAGCTGTGGCAAGAAGGTTTGCTGAGTCTGTCAGCGTACTGTCCAGAGCATGGAGGCGCTACCAGGAGACAGGCCAGTACATCAGGAGACGTGGAGGAGGCCGTAGGGAGGGCAACAACCCAGCAGCAGGACTGCTACTTCTGCCTTTGTGCAAGGAGGAGCAGGAGGAGCACTGCAAAATGACCTCCAGCAGGCCACAAATGTGCATGTGTCTGCTCAAACGGTCAGAAACAGACTCCATGAGGGTGGTATGAGGGCCTGACGTCCACAGGTGGGGGTTGTGCTTACAGCCCAACACCATACAGGACGTTTGGCATTTGCCAGAGAACACCAAGATTGGCAAATTCGCCACTGGCGCCCTGTGCTCTTCACAGATGAAAGCAGGTTCACACTGAGCACGTGACAGACGTGACAGATTCTGGAGACGCCGTGGAGAACGTTCTGCTGCCTGCAACATCCTCCAGCATGACCGGTTTGGCGGTGGGTCAGTCATGGTGTGGGGTGGCATTTCTTTGGGGGGCCGCACAGCCCTCCATGTGCTCGCCAGAGGTAGCCTGACTGCCATTAGGTACCGAGATGAGATCCTCAGACCCCTTGTGAGACCATATGCCGGTGCGGTTGGCCCTGGGTTCCTCCTAATGCAAGACAATGCTAGACCTCATGTGGCTGGAGTGTGTCAGCAGTTCCTGCAAGAGGAAGGCATTGATGCTATGGACAATTGAGCACATCTGGGACATCATGTCTCGCTCCATCCACCAACGCCACATTGCACCACAGACTGTCCAGGAGTTGGCGGATGCTTTAGTCCAGGTCTGGGAGGAGATCCCTCAGGAGACCATCTGCCACCTCATCAGGAGCATGCCCAGGCGTTGTAGGGAGGTCATACAGGCACGTGGAGGCCACACACACTACCGAGCCTCATTTTGACTTGTTTTAAGGACATTACATCAAAGTTGGATCAGCCTGTAGTGTGGTTTTTCCACTTTAATTTTGAGGGTGACTCCAAATCCAGACCTCCATGGGTTGATACATTTGATTTCCATTGATAATTTTTTGTGTGATTTTGTTGTCAGCACATTCAACTATGTAAAGAAAAAAGTATTTAATAAGATTATTTCATTCATTCAGATCTAGGATGTGTTATTTTAGTGTTCCCTTTATTTTTTTGAGCAGTGTATATAGAAGCTTGAAATGGAAATGGTCTAATTGACTCAACAACCAAAAACGTTCAGTAATGAACCCGATAATCAATAGTTATTTTTGGTTCTTTATCAAAGTTAGCCGTCTTATTGATAACGCAACCCCTCTCAAGATAACATATGCAAACGTAAACAACAGAGAAAAATGCAAATAGCACTTGATTAACACACACACACACAAACAGGGAAAATGCACAAAGACAGAGTTTTGATACACTCCTCTCCATGTGTATTTAGACAGTGAAGCTAAATTACAGAACGGCACCTTTTTATTTAAGAACGTTATCATACATATCTGTTTTTACCGTTAAAATAAATAAATAAATGAAAGCACTCTATGGATCTTGTCCCGCCCATTTAAAGTCATGATGAGTTGGACAAAATTCATTTATAGTGTATTAAAGTAGTCGAAACTCTGGTACCCATATTCCTCGCACTCATTGACTACATCAAGCTTTTTGAGTCTAAAAACGTGTTGGATGCATTTTAAGTTTGTTTTGGTTGTGTTTTTTGCCCAATAGGCCGTAAATGGCGAATAACATATTGGAGTAAGTATAACTTTATAACTTATAATTTATAAGTAAGTAAGAATAGAATATGTTTCTGAGCACTTCTATACTGGACAAAAAATATAAAACGCAACATGTAACAATTTCCACGATTTTACTGAGTTATAGTTCATATAAGGAAATCAGTCAATGTAAATCAATTCGTTAGGCCCTAATCTATGGATTTCACATAACTGGGCAGGGGCACAGCCACTGCGGAACCAGGCCCAGCCGATCAGAATGAGTTTTGCCCAACAAAAAGGGCTTCATTACGGACATCAGTTTAATCAGCTGTCCTGGTGGCTGGTCTCAGACAATCCCGCAGTTGAAGAAGCCGGATGTGGAGGTCCTGGGCTGGTGTGATTACAGGTGGTCTGCCGTTGTGAAGCCGGTTGGAAGCCACTCCTCGGTAAAAGGCACGTGACAGCCCGCTTGGAGTTTGCCAAGAGGCACTTAAAGGACTCTCAGACCATGAGAAACAAGATTCTCTGGTCTGATGAAACCAAGATTGAACTCTTTGGCCTGAATGCCAAGCGTCACGTATGGAGGAAACCTGGCACCATCCCTACAGTGAAGCATGGTGGTGGCAGCGTCATGCTGTGGGGATGTTTTTCAGCGGCAGTGACTCTGAGACTAGTCAGGATCGAGGGAAAGATGAACGGAGCAAAGTACAGAGAGATCCTTGATGAAACCTGCTCCAGAGCGCTCAGGACCTCAGACTGGGGCGAAGGTTCACCATCCAACAGGACAACGACCCTAAGCACACAGACAAGACAACGCTGGAGTTGCTTCGAGACAAGTCTCTGAATGTCCTTGAGTGGCCCAGCCAGAGCCCGGGCTTGAACCCGATCAAACATCTCTGGAGAGACCTGAAAATAGCTTTGCAGCAACGCTCCCCATCCAACCTGACAGAGCTTGAGAGGATCTGCAGAGAGGATTGGGAGAAACTCCCCAAATACAGGTGTGCCAATTTTGTAGAGTTATACCCAAGAAGACTCGAGGCTGTAATCGCTGCCAAAGGTGCTGCAACAAAGTACTGAGTAAAGGGTCTGAATACTTATGTAAATGTGATATTTCTGGTATTTTGTGTATATATAAATGTGCAAAAATTTATAAAAACCTGTTTTTGCTTTGTCATTATGGGGTATTGTGTGTAGATTGATGAGGGGGGAAAAAAACTATTTAATCAATTTTAGAATAAGGCTGTGGGCCTCCAGAGTGTCGCAGCAGTCTAAGGCTCTGCATCGCAGTGCTTGAGGCGTCACTACAGACCCGGGTTCGTTCCCAGGCTGTGTCATAACCGGCCGTGACCGGGAGTCCCATAGGGTGGCACACAATTGGCCCAGCGTGGTCCGGGTTAGGGGAGGGTTTGGCCGGGGGGGTGCTTTACTTGGCTCATCACACTCTAGTAGAATCGGGAATTCCTCAGGGCAGCTGTCTAGGCCCCTTACTTTTTTCAATCTTTACTAATGACATGCCACTGGCTTTGAGTAAAGCCAGTGTGTCTATGTACGCGGATGACTCAACACTATACACATCAGCTACTACAGCGACTGAAATGACTGCAACACTTAACAAAGAGCTGCAGTTAGTTTCAGAGTGGGTGGCAAGGAATAAGTTAGTCCTAAATTGTTCAAAAACTAAAAGCATTGTATTTGGGACAAATCATTCACTAAACCCTAAACCTCAACTAAATCTTGTAAAGAATAATGTGGAAATTGAGCAAGTTGAGGAGACTAAACTGCTTGGAGTAACCCTGGATTGTAAACTGTCATGGTCAAAACATATTGATACAACAGTAGCTAGGATGTGGAGAATTCTGTCTATAATAAAGTGCTGCAATGTATTCTTATCAACACTATCAACAAGGCAGGTCCTACAGGCAATAGTTTTGTCGCACCTAGACTACTGTTCAGTCGTTTGGTCAGGTGCCACAAAGAGGGACTTAGGAAAATTGTAATTGGCTCAGAACAGGGCAGCACGGCTGGATATACAAAGAGAGCTAACATTAATAATATGCATGTCAATCTCTCCTGGCTCAAAGTGGAGGAGAGATTGACTTCATCACTACTTGTATTTGTGAGAGGTATTGACATGTTGAATGCATCGACCTGTCTGTTTGAACTACTGGCACACAGCTCAGACACCCATGCACACCCCAGAAGACATGCCACCAGAGGTCTCTTCACAGTATTGTAATGTTATGAAAATGTATAACACTCTTAATTTTACCTCAGGAAGAGTAGTAGGTAATCATAATAAAAGCAAATACAAAGGCTTGTGCAAGGCTACTTACTTACTTATATAATCATTTACATTTTGCAATATGAAAATCTTATGATGAACAACATCAGAGTGGTTATCCTTGTATCAAATCAAACAAAGCTCATAATCAAAACCAAATACACATTTTAAAATATTTCATCTGATTTTAGACATGTTCATGTCTCGAAATGAAGAAAAAAAACAATGTAAAAGTAAACTTAATTTGGTTTCATACATACAATTTGATTTCATGTGGCATTAACCAAAACACAAATTCTCAGTCAAAAACACAAGTCAGAACACAGCCTCTCTATTCTCTCATGTGATTTCAGGTCCTCTGACTGGGAAAATGTCTTTCCACAAAGAGAGCAGTGGTATGTCTTCTCCTCCTGTGTATGTATTCTTTCATGCTTATTTAGGTGCCTTAACCAGTTAAATCTCTTTCCGCACTGGGAGCAGTGGTAGGGCTTATCCTCTCCTATGTGTGTCCTGTCATGCGTATTCAGGGCTTCTAAATGGGTAAAACTCTTTCCACACAGGGAACATTGGTAGAGCTTTTCCTTTTTTTGTGTGTGTATTCGCTCATGCGTTTTCAGGGTCCCTAACCACCTAAAACTCTTTCCACAATGGGAACAGGGGTAAGACTTCTCTCGTGTGTGTGCTTTCTCATGCAGTTTCAGGCTCCCTAACCCCCTAAAACTCTTTCCACAGTGGGAACAGCAGTAAGGCTTCTCTCCTGTGTGTATTCTCTCATGCGTTTTCAGGCTCACTAACCAACTAAATTTCTTTCCACAGTGGGAACAGCAGTAAGGCTTCTCTCCTGTGTGTGTCATCTTGTGCGTTTTCAGACTCTCTAACCATGCAAAAGTAATTCCACATTTGGAGCAGTGGTATGGCTTCTCTCCAGAGTGTATTCGCTTGTGTCTTTTCAGGCTCTCTAACTGAGTAAAACTCTTTCCACACTGGGAACAGTGGTAAGGCTTTTCTCCTGTGTGTATTCTCTCGTGTGATTTCAGGTGTTGTAATCGGAAAAAACTTTTCCACACTGGGAGCAGTAGTGTCGTCTCACTGGTTTGGATGTCTCTGGGTCTGGTTCCCCTGAAGGACTCTTCCTGCTGTGAGAGTCTGGTCTCCCTCCTGCTAAAGACAAACAAAGTATTTAGTTAAATACTAAACAGAGACCTGAATGAAACCTCCATGTGATAAAACTATCTTCCTATGTGTAAACCACATAGGAAGATAGTTTTATCACATGGAGGTTTCATTCAGGTCTCTGTTTAGTATTTAACTAAATACTTTGTTTGTAAAAATAAATAAAGGGAACACTAAAATAACACATCCTAGATCTGAATGAATGAAATAATCTTATTAAAATGCTTTTTTCTTTACATAGTTGAATGTGCTGACAACAAAATCACACAAAAATTATCAATGGAAATCAAATGTATCAACCCATGGAGGTCTGGATTTGGAGTCACCCTCAAAATTAAAGTGGAAAAACCACACTACAGGCTGATCCAACTTTGATGTAATGTCCTTAAAACAAGTCAAAATGAGGCTCGGTAGTGTGTGTGGCCTCCACGTGCCTGTATGACCTCCCCTACAATGCCTGGGCATGCTCCTGATGAGGTGGCGGATGGTCTCCTGAGGGATCTCCTCCCAGACCTGGACTAAAGCATCCGCCAACTCCTGGACAGTCTGTGGTGCAACGTGGCGTTGGTGGATGGAGCGAGACATGATGTCCCAGATGTGCTCAATTGTCCATAGCATCAATGCCTTCCTCTTGCAGGAACTGCTGACACACTCCAGCCACATGAGGTCTAGCATTGTCTTGCATTAGGAGGAACCCAGGGCCAACCGCACCGGCATATGGTCTCACAAGGGGTCTGAGGATCTCATCTCGGTACCTAATGGCAGTCAGGCTACCTCTGGCGAGCACATGGAGGGCTGTGCAGCCCCCAAAGAAATGCCACCCCACACCATGACTGACCCACCGCCAAACCGGTCATGCTGGTGGATGTTGCAGGCAGCAGAACGTTCTCCACGGCGTCTCCAGAATCTGTCACGTCTGTCACGTGCTCAGTGTGAACCTGCTTTTATCTGTGAAGAGCACAGGGCGCCAGTGGCGAATTTGCCAATCTTGGTGTTCTCTGGCAAATGCCAAACGTCCTGCACGGTGTTGGGCTGTAAGCACAACCCCCACCTGTGGACGTCAGGCCCTCATACCACCCTCATGGAGTCTGTTTCTGACCGTTTGAGCAGACACATGCACATTTGTGGCCTGCTGGAGGTCATTTTGCAGTGCTCCTCCTGCTCCTCCTTGCACAAAGGCAGAAGTAGCAGTCCTGCTGCTGGGTTGTTGCCCTCCTACGGCCTCCTCCACATCTCCTGATGTACTGGCCTGTCTCCTGGTAGCGCCTCCATGCTCTGGACACTACGCTGACAGACACAGCAAACCTTCTTGCCACAGCTCGCATTGACGTGCCATCCTGGATGAGCTGCACTACCTGAGCCACTTGTGTGGGTTGTAGACTCTGTCTCATGCTACCACTAGAGTGAAAGCACCGCCAGCATTCAAAAGTGACCAAAACATCAGCCAGGAAGCATAGGAACTGAGAAGTGGTCTGTGGTCACCACCTGCAAAACCAGTCCTTTATTGGGGGGTGTCTTGCTAATTGCCTATAATTTCCACCTGTTGTCTATTCCATTTGCACAACAGCATGTGACATTTATTGTCAATCAGTGTTGCTTCCTAAGTGGACAGTTTGATTTCACAGAAGTGTGATTGACTTGGAGTTACATTGTGTTGTTTAAGTGTTCCCTTTATTTTTTTTGAGCAGTGTATATTTTTGTAATGTATTCCCCCTCAGAATATTTAGTAAACTGCCTCCCTCATTGATTCTGCTTTATTTTCTAAGTGTATTTAGTTTATTAGGATCCCCATTAGCTATTGCTCATGTAGCAGCTCCTCATCCTGGGGTACACATAAAACATACAGTGGGGAGAACAAGTATTTGATACACTGCCGATTTAATTAATTAATTACTTAAAAATCATACAATGTGATTTTCTGGATTTTTGTTTTAGATTCCGTCTCTCACAGTTGATGTGTACCTATGATAAAAATGACAGACCTCTACATGCTTTGTAAGTAGGAAAACCTGCAAAATCGGCAGTGTATCAAATACTTGTTCTCCCCACTGTACAAATACATGACAGAGTACAGCACAGTTATAGACAAGAACACCATAAGATAATATTAAATTAAACAAACAAAACAAAAATGTCACAGCATAGAGAAAAGTACTGGTAAGAATTATGTGAAAACAACATGAGATCTGGTTGTTTTGCAATGATTTCTGACAGAATAAACATAGTAGTGAATATTTTACTAAACTTCGTTACCCACTCCAGTCAGCAGATGGAGATGTGAGTCTTTCAGGTGATTCTTCTTGCGTGACGTATAATCTAGTGGACGGGACGCTTCTTCATCAACAACACTGTTACTGATTCAACCACCTCGCTAGCCAACATAAAACCGAAATATTGACGTTTCTTTGGCAACTTTTGTGTATATTAATCTCAGTGTTTTAAACACTATTCTGTTTAAGTATCTACTGGTTTACTTGAATGTAATTTGCTTGTTAACTTTGTAAAAAAACGTGTTAAGATTGATACTGAGCCTAGCACTAGGCTAGTGGCTAATGCTAACTAGCTAACATCCCCGACCATGAGCTCACTAAGCTACTCTCCCTCCTGCTAAAGAAGAAGAGGTCTGCTGGACTGAGAAAGAAGCTCTGGGACTGAACATTATCATAAAAGAAGAAGAGGAGGACGCTTTTAGAATAAAACAGGAGGAAGAGGAGGCTATAACATTGAAAGAGGAGGAGGATGTTACAGTGAAGGAAGAGAAAGAACCTTTTGGAGTGAAAGAGGAAGAGGAGGCCATCTCAATAAAAGAGGAGGAGGAAGACGTATTGGGAGATGAAGAGGAGACAGAAGATCTGATTAACACCAGTGAGTATTGGCTTAAACAGGGACACAAACTCAACACTTGTTGAACTAATGTGTCTGTTTTTTTTTATCAAATGAGCAAAGCGGACAACTCAGACGGAACCGTGGAATTCAGACATTAAAACCAGGGATGTAGTGGACTGTAAACACCGTTTTATTTTGTGAAACAGCGTCTACCCTCTTATTGTTGCGTTCCCTGCGTTGATCAAAACTCAGAACGTTTTATATTCTTGATCCGAGCTCTAATTGCGCCTCTTTTGAAAATGAGAGGAATCATGAACAGGTTTTTGTTCGTTATGTTCGCCTGCGCCCCCGCGGATTTTCCTTGTTAGCAGCACATCGCGTTTCTTTTTACGCCCGCTACGTTAGTTTTAGCAGCACATTCACCACTCCACCCTCTCGCGAGTCACGGCACTGAGACGTGAAACGAACTTCCCCAGCTCGGAGTCGGGCTCAGCAGACCAACCGCAGAGACGCTGCTGACAGACTAGTGGGTTTGCGAGATTCCGGACATAAAAGTATTTTTGTAAATAATTGGACACAAAATAATCTGAAACACAACCAGAACAAACAGCAAATGCATCCAACAAGTTTGTACAGTCACAAGCTTAATGTAGTCATTGCGCGCTAGGAATATGTGTAACATTACGTAGGGAGTCAGGAAGCAAATGCAGTTAGTGAGTTTAATGACGAAGAACATGGAACGATACAAATCCAAAACAATTGTATTTGCCACATGCGCAGAATACAACACCTTACAGTGAAATGCTTACTTACAAGCCCTTAACCAACAATGCAGTTTTAAGATAAATATGTGTTAAGTAAAAAATAGATAAGTAAAAAATAAAAAATAATTAAAGAGCTGCAGTAAAATAAAATACCAGTAGGGAGGTTATATACAAGGGGTACCAGTACAGAGTCAATGTGCGGGGGCACCGGTCAGTCGAGGTAATTGAGGTAATATGTACATGTGGGTAGAGTTAAAGTGACTATGCATAGATAATAAACAGAGTAGCAGCAGCGTAAAAGACTGGGGGACAATGTAAATAGTCTGGGTAGCCATGATAGTAAATAACCCGGAAGTATAAATAATACTGCCTGGTGGGGGAAAACAACGGAGCGCTAGATAAAGGGGAAGTCATCAGGGAGGTGATGAAGTCCAGAACGGAGCGCTAGATAAAGGGGAAGTCATCAGGGAGGTGATGAAGTCCAGAACGGAACGCTAGGTAAAGGGGAAGTCATCAGGGAGGTGATGAAGTACAGAACGGAGCGCTAGGTAAAGGGGAAGTCATCAGGGAGGTGATGAAGTACAGAACGGAGCGCTAGGTAAAGGGGAAGTCATCAGGGAGGTGATGAAGTACAGAACGGAGCGCTAGGTAAAGGGGAAGTCATCAGGGAGGTGATGAAGTACAGAACGGAGCGCTAGATAAAGGGGAAGTCATCAGGGAGGTGATGAAGTACAGAACGGAGCGCTAGGTAAAGGGGAAGTCATCAGGGAGGTGATGAAGTACAGAACGGAGCGCTAGATAAAGGGGAAGTCATCAGGGAGGTGATGAAGTACAGAACGGAGCGCTAGGTAAAGGGGAAGTCATCAGGGAGGTGATGAAGTACAGAACGGAGCGCTAGATAAAAGGGAAGTCATCAGGGAGGTGATGAAGTCCAGAACGGAGCGCTAGATAAAGGGGAAGTCATCAGGGAGGTGATGAAGTCCAGAACGGAGCGCTAGATAAAGTGGAAGTCATCAGGGAGGTGATGAAGTCCAGAACGGAGCGCTAGGTAAAGGGGAAGTCATCAGGGAGGTGATGAAGTCCAGAACGGAGCGCTAGGTAAAGGGGAAGTCATCAGGGAGGTGATGAAGTACAGAACGGAGCGCTAGGTAAAGGGGAAGTCATCAGGGAGGTGATGAAGTACAGAACGGAGCGCTAGGTAAAGGGGAAGTCATCAGGGAGGTGATGAAGTACAGAACGGAGCGCTAGGTAAAGGGGAAGTCATCAGGGAGGTGATGAAGTACAGAACGGAGCGCTAGATAAAGGGGAAGTCATCAGGGAGGTGATGAAGTACAGAACGGAGCGCTAGGTAAAGGGGAAGTCATCAGGGAGGTGATGAAGTACAGAACGGAGTGCTAGGTAAAGGGGAAGTCATCAGGGAGGTGATGAAATACAGAACGGAGCGCTAGATAAAGGGGAAGTCATCAGGGAGGTGATGAAGTACAGAACGGAGCGCTAGGTAAAGGGGAAGTCATCAGGGAGGTGATGAAGTACAGAACGGAGCGCTAGATAAAGGGGAAGTCATCAGGGAGGTGATGAAGTCCAGAACGGAGCGCTAGATAAAGGGGAAGTCATCAGGGAGGTGATGAAGTCCAGAACGGAGCGCTAGATAAAGGGGAAGTCATCAGGGAGGTGATGAAGTCCAGAACGGAGCGCTAGATAAAGGGGAAGTCATCAGGGAGGTGATGAAGTCCAGAACGGAGCGCTAGATAAAGGGGAAGTCATCAGGGAGGTGATGAAGTACAGAACGGAGCGCTAGGTAAAGGGGAAGTCATCAGGGAGGTGATGAAGTCCAGAACGGAGCGCTAGGTAAAAGGGGAAGTCATCAGGGAGGTGATGAAGTACAGAACGGAGCGCTAGGTAAAGGGGAAGTCATCAGGGAGGTGATGAAGTACAGAACGGAGCGCTAGGTAAAGGGGAAGTCATCAGGGAGGTGATGAAGTACAGAACGGAGCGCTAGGTAAAGGGGAAGTCATCAGGGAGGTGATGAAGTACAGAACGGAGCGCTAGATAAAGGGGAAGTCATCAGGGAGGTGATGAAGTACAGAACGGAGCGCTAGGTAAAGGGGAAGTCATCAGGGAGGTGATGAAGTACAGAACGGAGCGCTAGGTAAAGGGGAAGTCATCAGGGAGGTGATGAAGTACAGAACGGAGCGCTAGATAAAGGGGAAGTCATCAGGGAGGTGATGAAGTACAGAACGGAGCGCTAGGTAAAGGGGAAGTCATCAGGGAGGTGATGAAGTACAGAACGGAGCGCTAGGTAAAGGGGAAGTCATCAGGGAGGTGATGAAGTCCAGAACGGAGCGCTAGATAAAGGGGAAGTCATCAGGGAGGTGATGAAGTCCAGAACGGAGCGCTAGATAAAGGGGAAGTCATCAGGGAGGTGATGAAGTCCAGAACGGAGCGCTAGATAAAGGGGAAGTCATCAGGGAGGTGATGAAGTCCAGAACGGAGCGCTAGATAAAGGGGAAGTCATCAGGGAGGTGATGAAGTACAGAACGGAGCGCTAGGTAAAGGGGAAGTCATCAGGGAGGTGATGAAGTACAGAACGGAGCGCTAGATAAAGGGGAAGTCATCAGGGAGGTGATGAAGTCCAGAACGGAGCGCTAGGTAAAGGGGAAGTCATCAGGGAGGTGATGAAGTACAGAACGGAGCGCTAGATGAAGGGGAAGTCATCAGGGAGGTGATGAAGTCCAGAACGGAGCGCTAGGTAAAGGGGAAGTCATCAGGGAGGTGATGAAGTCCAGAACGGAGCGCTAGGTAAAGGGGAAGTCATCAGGGAGGTGATGAAGTACAGAACGGAGCGCTAGGTAAAGGGGAAGTCATCAGGGAGGTGATGAAGTACAGAACGGAGCGCTAGGTAAAGGGGAAGTCATCAGGGAGGTGATGAAGTACAGAACGGAGCGCTAGGTAAAGGGGAAGTCATCAGGGAGGTGATGAAGTACAGAACGGAGCGCTAGATAAAGGGGAAGTCATCAGGGAGGTGATGAAGTACAGAACGGAGCGCTAGGTAAAGGGAAGTCATTAGGGAGGTGATGAAGTACAGAACGGAGCGCTAGGTAAAGGGGAAGTCATCAGGGAGGTGATGAAGTCCAGAACGGAGCGCTAGGTAAAGGGGAAGTCATCAGGGAGGTGATGAAGTACAGAACGGAGCGCTAGGTAAAGGGGAAGTCATCAGGGAGGTGATGAAGTACAGAACGGAGCGCTAGATAAAGGGGAAGTCATCAGGGAGGTGATGAAGTACAGAACGGAGCGCTAGATAAAGGGGAAGTCATCAGGGAGGTGATGACGTACAGAACGGAGCGCTAGGTAAAGGGGAAGTCATCAGGGAGGTGATGAAGTACAGAACGGAGCGCTAGGTAAAGGGGAAGTCATCAGGGAGGTGATGAAGTACAGAACGGAGCGCTAGGTAAAAGGGGAAGTCATCAGGGAGGTGATGAAGTCCAGAACGGAGCGCTAGATAAAGGGGAAGTCATCAGGGAGGTGATGAAGTCCAGAACGGAGCGCTAGGTAAAGGGGAAGTCATCAGGGAGGTGATGAAGTACAGAACGGAGCGCTAGGTAAAGGGGAAGTCATCAGGGAGGTGATGAAGTACAGAACGGAGCGCTAGGTAAAGGGGAAGTCATCAGGGAGGTGATGAAGTACAGAACGGAGCGCTAGGTAAAGGGGAAGTCATCAGGGAGGTGATGAAGTACAGAACGGAGCGCTAGGTAAAGGGGAAGTCATCAGGGGAGGTGATGAAGTCCAGAACGGAGCGCTAGATAAAGGGGAAGTCATCAGGGAGGTGATGAAGTACAGAACGGAGCGCTAGGTAAAGGGGAAGTCATCAGGGAGGTGATGAAGTACAGAACGGAGCGCTAGGTAAAGGGGAAGTCATCAGGGGAGGTGATGAAGTACAGAACGGAGCGCTAGGTAAAGGGGAAGTCATCAGGGAGGTGATGAAGTACAGAACGGAGCGCTAGGTAAAGGGGAAGTCATCAGGGAGGTGATGAAGTACAGAACGGAGCGCTAGGTAAAGGGGAAGTCATCAGGGAGGTGATGAAGTACAGAACGGAGCGCTAGATAAAGGGGAAGTCATCAGGGAGGTGATGAAGTACAGAACGGAGCGCTAGATAAAGGGGAAGTCATCAGGGAGGTGATGAAGTACAGAACGGAGCGCTAGATAAAGGGGAAGTCATCAGGGAGGTGATGAAGTACAGAACGGAGCGCTAGGTAAAGGGGAAGTCATCAGGGAGGTGATGAAGTACAGAACGGAGTGCTAGGTAAAGGGGAAGTCATCAGGGAGGTGATGAAGTACAGAACGGAGCGCTAGATAAAGGGGAAGTCATCAGGGAGGTGATGAAGTACAGAACGGAGCGCTAGGTAAAGGGGAAGTCATCAGGGAGGTGATGAAGTACAGAACGGAGCGCTAGGTAAAGGGGAAGTCATCAGGGAGGTGATGAAGTACAGAACGGAGCGCTAGATAAAGGGGAAGTCATCAGGGAGGTGATGAAGTACAGAACGGAGCGCTAGATAAAGGGGAAGTCATCAGGGGAGGTGATGAAGTCCAGAACGGAGCGCTAGGTAAAGGGGAAGTCATCAGGGAGGTGATGAAGTCCAGAACGGAGCGCTAGATAAAGGGGAAGTCATCAGGGAGGTGATGAAGTACAGAACGGAGCGCTAGGTAAAGGGGAAGTCATCAGGGAGGTGATGAAGTACAGAACGGAGCGCTAGGTAAAGGGGAAGTCATCAGGGAGGTGATGAAGTCCAGAACGGAGCGCTAGGTAAAGGGGAAGTCATCAGGGAGGTGATGAAGTACAGAACGGAGCGCTAGGTAAAGGGGAAGTCATCAGGGAGGTGATGAAGTACAGAACGGAGCGCTAGGTAAAGGGGAAGTCATCAGGGAGGTGATGAAGTACAGAACGGAGCGCTAGGTAAAGGGGAAGTCATCAGGGAGGTGATGAAGTCCAGAACGGAGCGCTAGATAAAGGGGAAGTCATCAGGGGAGGTGATGAAGTACAGAACGGAGCGCTAGGTAAAGGGGAAGTCATCAGGGAGGTGATGAAGTACAGAACGGAGCGCTAGGTAAAGGGGAAGTCATCAGGGAGGTGATGAAGTACAGAACGGAGCGCTAGGTAAAGGGGAAGTCATCAGGGAGGTGATGAAGTACAGAACGGAGCGCTAGGTAAAAGGGGAAGTCATCAGGAGGTGATGAAGTACAGAACGGAGCGCTAGGTAAAGGGGAAGTCATCAGGGAGGTGATGAAGTACAGAACGGAGCGCTAGGTAAAGGGGAAGTCATCAGGGAGGTGATGAAGTACAGAACGGAGCGCTAGGTAAAGGGGAAGTCATCAGGGGAGGTGATGAAGTACAGAACGGAGCGCTAGATAAAGGGGAAGTCATCAGGGAGGTGATGAAGTACAGAACGGAGCGCTAGGTAAAGGGGAAGTCATCAGGGAGGTGATGAAGTACAGAACGGAGCGCTAGGTAAAGGGGAAGTCATCAGGAGGTGATGAAGTACAGAACGGAGCGCTAGGTAAAGGGGAAGTCATCAGGGAGGTGATGAAGTACAGAACGGAGCGCTAGGTAAAAGTTGAAGTCATCAGGGAGGTGAGGAAGTCCAGAACGGAGCGCTAGATAAAGGGGAAGTCATCAGGGAGGTGATGAAGTACAGAACGGAGCGCTAGGTAAAGGGGAAGTCATCAGGGAGGTGATGAAGTACAGAACGGAGCGCTAGGTAAAGGGGAAGTCATCAGGGAGGTGATGAAGTACAGAACGGAGCGCTAGGTAAAGGGGAAGTCATCAGGGAGGTGATGAAGTACAGAACGGAGCGCTAGGTAAAGGGGAAGTCATCAGGGAGGTGATGAAGTACAGAACGGAGCGCTAGGTAAAGGGGAAGTCATCAGGGAGGTGATGAAGTCCAGAACGGAGCGCTAGATAAAGGAAGTCATCAGGGAGGTGATGAAGTACAGAACGGAGCGCTAGATAAAGGGGAAGTCATCAGGGAGGTGATGAAGTACAGAACGGAGCGCTAGGTAAAGGGGGAAGTCATCAGGGAGGTGATGAAGTACAGAACGGAGCGCTAGGTAAAGGGGAAGTCATCAGGGAGGTGATGAAGTACAGAACGGAGCGCTAGGTAAAGGGGAAGTCATCAGGGAGGTGATGAAGTACAGAACGGAGCGCTAGGTAAAGGGGAAGTCATCAGGGAGGTGATGAAGTACAGAACGGAGCGCTAGGTAAAAGGGGAAGTCATCAGGGAGGTGATGAAGTACAGAACGGAGCGCTAGGTAAAGGGGAAGTCATCAGGGAGGTGATGAAGTACAGAACGGAGCGCTAGGTAAAGGGGAAGTCATCAGGGAGGTGATGAAGTACAGAACGGAGCGCTAGGTAAAGGGGAAGTCATCAGGGAGGTGATGAAGTACAGAACGGAGCGCTAGGTAAAGGGGAAGTCATCAGGGAGGTGATGAAGTACAGAACGGAGCGCTAGGTAAAAGGGGAAGTCATCAGGGAGGTGATGAAGTACAGAACGGAGCGCTAGGTAAAGGGGAAGTCATCAGGGAGGTGATGAAGTACAGAACGGAGCGCTAGGTAAAGGGGAAGTCATCAGGGAGGTGATGAAGTACAGAACGGAGCGCTAGGTAAAGGGGAAGTCATCAGGGAGGTGATGAAGTACAGAACGGAGCGCTAGGTAAAGGGGAAGTCATCAGGGAGGTGATGAAGTACAGAACGGAGCGCTAGGTAAAAGGGGAAGTCATCAGGGAGGTGATGAAGTACAGAACGGAGCGCTAGGTAAAGGGGAAGTCATCAGGGAGGTGATGAAGTACAGAACGGAGCGCTAGGTAAAGGGGAAGTCATCAGGGAGGTGATGAAGTACAGAACGGAGCGCTAGGTAAAGGGGAAGTCATCAGGGAGGTGATGAAGTACAGAACGGAGCGCTAGGTAAAGGGGAAGTCATCAGGGAGGTGATGAAGTACAGAACGGAGCGCTAGGTAAAGGGGAAGTCATCAGGAGGTGATGAAGTACAGAACGGAGCGCTAGGTAAAGGGGAAGTCATCAGGGAGGTGATGAAGTACAGAACGGAGCGCTAGATAAAGGGGAAGTCATCAGGGAGGTGATGAAGTACAGAACGGAGCGCTAGATAAAGGGGAAGTCATCAGGGAGGTGATGAAGTACAGAACGGAGCGCTAGGTAAAGGGGAAGTCATCAGGGAGGTGATGAAGTACAGAACGGAGCGCTAGGTAAAGGGGAAGTCATCAGGGAGGTGATGAAGTACAGAACGGAGCGCTAGGTAAAGGGGAAGTCATCAGGGAGGTGATGAAGTACAGAACGGAGCGCTAGGTAAAAGGGAAGTCATCAGGGAGGTGATGAAGTACAGAACGGAGCGCTAGGTAAAGGGGAAGTCATCAGGGAGGTGATGAAGTACAGAACGGAGCGCTAGGTAAAGGGGAAGTCATCAGGGAGGTGATGAAGTACAGAACGGAGCGCTAGGTAAAGGGGAAGTCATCAGGGAGGTGATGAAGTACAGAACGGAGCGCTAGGTAAAGGGAAGTCATCAGGGAGGTGATGAAGTACAGAACGGAGCGCTAGGTAAAGGGGAAGTCATCAGGGAGGTGATGAAGTACAGAACGGAGCGCTAGGTAAAGGGGAAGTCATCAGGGAGGTGATGAAGTACAGAACGGAGCGCTAGGTAAAGGGGAAGTCATCAGGGAGGTGATGAAGTACAGAACGGAGCGCTAGGTAAAGGGGAAGTCATCAGGGAGGTGATGAAGTACAGAACGGAGCGCTAGGTAAAGGGGAAGTCATCAGGGAGGTGATGAAGTACAGAACGGAGCGCTAGGTAAAGGGGGAAGTCATCAGGGAGGTGATGAAGTACAGAACGGAGCGCTAGATAAAAGGGGAAGTCATCAGGGAGGTGATGAAGTACAGAACGGAGCGCTAGGTAAAGGGGAAGTCATCAGGGGAGGTGATGAAGTACAGAACGGAGCGCTAGGTAAAGGGGAAGTCATCAGGGAGGTGATGAAGTACAGAACGGAGCGCTAGATAAAGGGGAAGTCATCAGGGAGGTGATGAAGTCCAGAACGGAGCGCTAGATAAAGGGGAAGTCATCAGGGAGGTGATGAAGTACAGAACGGAGCGCTAGGTAAAGGGGAAGTCATCAGGGAGGTGATGAAGTACAGAACGGAGCGCTAGGTAAAGGGGAAGTCATCAGGGAGGTGATGAAGTACAGAACGGAGCGCTAGGTAAAGGGGAAGTCATCAGGGAGGTGATGAAGTACAGAACGGAGCGCTAGGTAAAGGGGAAGTCATCAGGGAGGTGATGAAGTACAGAACGGAGCGCTAGGTAAAGGGGAAGTCATCAGGGAGGTGATGAAGTACAGAACGGAGCGCTAGGTAAAGGGGAAGTCATCAGGAGGTGATGAAGTACAGAACGGAGCGCTAGGTAAAGGGGAAGTCATCAGGGGAGGTGATGAAGTACAGAACGGAGCGCTAGGTAAAGGGGAAGTCATCAGGGAGGTGATGAAGTACAGAACGGAGCGCTAGGTAAAGGGGAAGTCATCAGGGAGGTGATGAAGTACAGAACGGAGCGCTAGGGAGATCAAGAAGTCAGTAAGGGGAGATCAGGAGGTGATGAAGTACAGAACGGAGCGCTAGGTAAAGGGGAAGTCATCAGGGAGGTGATGAAGTACAGAACGGAGCGCTAGAGTAAAGGGGAAGTCATCAGGGAGGTGATGAAGTACAGAACGGAGCGCTAGGTAAAGGGGAAGTCATCAGGGAGGTGATGAAGTACAGAACGGAGCGCTAGGTAAAGGGGAAGTCATCAGGGAGGTGATGAAGTACAGAACGGAGCGCTAGATAAAGGGGAAGTCATCAGGGAGGTGATGAAGTACAGAACGGAGCGCTAGGTAAAGGGAAGTCATCAGGGAGGTGATGAAGTACAGAACGGAGCGCTAGGTAAAAGGGGAAGTCATCAGGGAGGTGATGAAGTACAGAACGGAGCGCTAGGTAAAGGGAAGTCATCAGGGAGGTGATGAAGTACAGAACGGAGCGCTAGGTAAAAGGGGAAGTCATCAGGGAGGTGATGAAGTACAGAACGGAGCGCTAGGTAAAGGGGAAGTCATCAGGAGGTGATGAAGTACAGAACGGAGCGCTAGGTAAAGGGGAAGTCATCAGGGAGGTGATGAAGTACAGAACGGAGAGCTAGGTAAAGGGGAAGTCATCAGGGAGGTGATGAAGTACAGAACGGAGCGCTAGGTAAAGGGGAAGTCATCAGGGAGGTGATGAAGTACAGAACGGAGCGCTAGGTAAAAGGGGAAGTCATCAGGGGAGGTGATGAAGTACAGAACGGAGCGCTAGATAAAGGGGAAGTCATCAGGGAGGTGATGAAGTACAGAACGGAGCGCTAGGTAAAGGGGAAGTCATCAGGGAGGTGATGAAGTACAGAACGGAGCGCTAGGTAAAGGGGAAGTCATCAGGAGGTGATGAAGTACAGAACGGAGCGCTAGATAAAGGGGAAGTCATCAGGAGGTGATGAAGTCCAGAACGGAGCGCTAGATAAAGGGGAAGTCATCAGGGAGGTGATGAAGTACAGAACGGAGCGCTAGATAAAGGGGAAGTCATCAGGGAGGTGATGAAGTCCAGAACGGAGCGCTAGGTAAAAGGGGAAGTCATCAGGGAGGTGATGAAGTACAGAACGGAGCGCTAGGTAAAGGGGAAGTCATCAGGGAGGTGATGAAGTACAGAACGGAGCGCTAGATAAAGGGGAAGTCATCAGGGAGGTGATGAAGTACAGAACGGAGCGCTAGGTAAAGGGGAAGTCATCAGGGAGGTGATGAAGTACAGAACGGAGCGCTAGATAAAGGGGAAGTCATCAGGGAGGTGATGAAGTACAGAACGGAGCGCTAGGTAAAGGGGAAGTCATCAGGGAGGTGATGAAGTACAGAACGGAGCGCTAGGTAAAGGGGAAGTCATCAGGAGGTGATGAAGTACAGAACGGAGCGCTAGATAAAGGGGAAGTCATCAGGGAGGTGATGAAGTACAGAACGGAGCGCTAGGTAAAGGGGAAGTCATCAGGGAGGTGATGAAGTACAGAACGGAGCGCTAGGTAAAGGGGAAGTCATCAGGGAGGTGATGAAGTACAGAACGGAGCGCTAGATAAAGGGGAAGTCATCAGGGAGGTGATGAAGTACAGAACGGAGCGCTAGGTAAAGGGGAAGTCATCAGGGAGGTGATGAAGTACAGAACGGAGCGCTAGGTAAAGGGGAAGTCATCAGGGAGGTGATGAAGTCCAGAACGGAGCGCTAGGTAAAGGGGAAGTCATCAGGGAGGTGATGAAGTACAGAACGGAGCGCTAGGTAAAGGGGAAGTCATCAGGGAGGTGATGAAGTACAGAACGGAGCGCTAGGTAAAGGGGAAGTCATCAGGGAGGTGATGAAGTACAGAACGGAGCGCTAGGTAAAGGGGAAGTCATCAGGGAGGTGATGACGACAGAACGGAGCGCTAGGAGAGGGAAGTCAGCAGGAGGTAGGAAGTCACAGAGCAGGTAAAGGGAAGTCATCAGGGAGGTGATGAAGTACAGAACGGAGCGCTAGGTAAAGGGGAAGTCATCAGGGAGGTGATGAAGTACAGAACGGAGCGCTAGGTAAAGGGGAAGTCATCAGGGAGGTGATGAAGTACAGAACGGAGCGCTAGGTAAAGGGGAAGTCATCAGGGAGGTGATGAAGTACAGAACGGAGCGCTAGGTAAAGGGGAAGTCATCAGGGAGGTGATGAAGTACAGAACGGAGCGCTAGGTAAAAGGGGAAGTCATCAGGGAGGTGATGAAGTACAGAACGGAGCGCTAGGTAAAGGGGAAGTCATCAGGGAGGTGATGAAGTACAGAACGGAGCGCTAGGTAAAGGGGAAGTCATCAGGGAGGTGATGAAGTACAGAACGGAGCGCTAGATAAAGGGGAAGTCATCAGGGAGGTGATGAAGTACAGAACGGAGCGCTAGGTAAAGGGGAAGTCATCAGGGAGGTGATGAAGTACAGAACGGAGCGCTAGATAAAGGGGAAGTCATCAGGGAGGTGATGAAGTACAGAACGGAGCGCTAGGTAAAGGGGAAGTCATCAGGGAGGTGATGAAGTACAGAACGGAGCGCTAGGTAAAGGGGAAGTCATCAGGAGGTGATGAAGTACAGAACGGAGCGCTAGGTAAAGGGGAAGTCATCAGGGAGGTGATGAAGTACAGAACGGAGCGCTAGGTAAAGGGGAAGTCATCAGGAGGTGATGAAGTACAGAACGGAGCGCTAGGTAAAAGGGGAAGTCATCAGGGAGGTGATGAAGTACAGAACGGAGCGCTAGGTAAAGGGGAAGTCATCAGGGGAGGTGATGAAGTACAGAACGGAGCGCTAGGTAAAGGGGAAGTCATCAGGGAGGTGATGAAGTACAGAACGGAGCGCTAGGTAAAGGGGAAGTCATCAGGGAGGTGATGAAGTGACAGAACGGAGCGCTAGGTAAAGGGAAGTCATCAGGGAGGTGATGAAGTACAGAACGGAGCGCTAGGTAAAGGGGGAAGTCATCAGGGAGGTGATGAAGTACAGAACGGAGCGCTAGGTAAAGGGGAAGTCATCAGGGAGGTGATGAAGTACAGAACGGAGCGCTAGGTAAAGGGGAAGTCATCAGGGAGGTGATGAAGTACAGAACGGAGCGCTAGGTAAAGGGGAAGTCATCAGGGAGGTGATGAAGTACAGAACGGAGCGCTAGGTAAAGGGAAGTCATCAGGGAGGTGATGAAGTACAGAACGGAGCGCTAGGTAAAGGGGAAGTCATCAGGGAGGTGATGAAGTACAGAACGGAGCGCTAGGTAAAGGGGAAGTCATCAGGGAGGTGATGAAGTACAGAACGGAGCGCTAGGTAAAGGGGAAGTCATCAGGGAGGTGATGAAGTACAGAACGGAGCGCTAGGTAAAGGGGAAGTCATCAGGGAGGTGATGAAGTACAGAACGGAGAGCTAGGTAAAGGGGAAGTCATCAGGGAGGTGATGAAGTACAGAACGGAGCGCTAGATAAAGGGGAAGTCATCAGGGAGGTGATGAAGTACAGAACGGAGCGCTAGGTAAAGGGGAAGTCATCAGGGAGGTGATGAAGTACAGAACGGAGCGCTAGGTAAAGGGGAAGTCATCAGGGAGGTGATGAAGTACAGAACGGAGCGCTAGATAAAGGGGAAGTCATCAGGGAGGTGATGAAGTACAGAACGGAGCGCTAGGTAAAGGGGAAGTCATCAGGGAGGTGATGAAGTACAGAACGGAGCGCTAGGTAAAGGGGAAGTCATCAGGGAGGTGATGAAGTACAGAACGGAGCGCTAGGTAAAGGGGAAGTCATCAGGGAGGTGATGAAGTACAGAACGGAGCGCTAGGTAAAGGGGAAGTCATCAGGAGGTGATGAAGTACAGAACGGAGCGCTAGGTAAAGGGGAAGTCATCAGGGAGGTGATGAAGTACAGAACGGAGCGCTAGGTAAAGGGGAAGTCATCAGGGAGGTGATGAAGTACAGAACGGAGCGCTAGGTAAAGGGGAAGTCATCAGGGAGGTGATGAAGTACAGAACGGAGCGCTAGGTAAAGGGGAAGTCATCAGGGAGGTGATGAAGTACAGAACGGAGCGCTAGATAAAGGGGAAGTCATCAGGGAGGTGATGAAGTACAGAACGGAGCGCTAGATAAAGGGGAAGTCATCAGGGAGGTGATGAAGTACAGAACGGAGCGCTAGGTAAAGGGGAAGTCATCAGGGAGGTGATGAAGTACAGAACGGAGCGCTAGGTAAAGGGGAAGTCATCAGGGAGGTGATGAAGTACAGAACGGAGCGCTAGGTAAAGGGGAAGTCATCAGGGAGGTGATGAAGTCCAGAACGGAGCGCTAGATAAAGGGGAAGTCATCAGGGAGGTGATGAAGTACAGAACGGAGCGCTAGGTAAAGGGGAAGTAATCAGGGAGGTGATGAAGTACAGAACGGAGCGCTAGGTAAAGGGGAAGTCATCAGGGAGGTGATGAAGTACAGAATGGAGCGCTAGGTAAAGGGGAAGTCATCAGGGAGGTGATGAAGTACAGAACGGAGCGCTAGGTAAAGGGGAAGTCATGAGGGAGGTGATGAAGTACAGAACGGAGCGCTAGGTAAAGGGGAAGTCATCAGGGAGGTGATGAAGTCCAGAACGGAGCGCTAGATAAAGGGGAAGTCATCAGGGAGGTAATGAAGTACAGAACGGAGCGCTAGATAAAGGGGAAGTCATCAGGGCGGTGATGAAGTACAGAACGGAGCGCTAGATAAAGGGGAAGTCATCAGGGAGGTGATGAAGTACAGAACGGAGCGCTAGGTAAAGGGGAAGTCATCAGGGAGGTGATGAAGTACAGAACGGAGCGCTAGGTAAAGGGGAAGTCATCAGGGAGGTGATGAAGTACAGAACGGAGCGCTAGGTAAAGGGGAAGTCATCAGGGAGGTGATGAAGTACAGAACGGAGCGCTAGGTGAAAGGGGAAGTCATCAGGGAGGTGATGAAGTCCAGAACGGAGCGCTAGGTAAAAGGGGAAGTCATCAGGGAGGTGATAAAGTACAGAACGGAGCGCTAGGTAAAGGGGAAGTCATCAGGGAGGTGATGAAGTACAGAACGGAGCGCTAGGTAAAGGGGAAGTCATCAGGGAGGTGATGAAGTACAGAACGGAGCGCTAGGTAAAGGGGAAGTCATCAGGGAGGTGATGAAGTCCAGAACGGAGCGCTAGATAAAGGGGAAGTCATCAGGGAGGTGATGAAGTACAGAACGGAGCGCTAGGTAAAGGGGAAGTAATCAGGGAGGTGATGAAGTACAGAACGGAGCGCTAGGTAAAGGGGAAGTCATCAGGGAGGTGATGAAGTACAGAACGGAGAGCTAGGTAAAGGGGAAGTCATCAGGGAGGTGATGAAGTACAGAATGGAGCGCTAGGTAAAGGGGAAGTCATGAGGGAGGTGATGAAGTACAGAACGGAGCGCTAGGTAAAGGGGAAGTCATCAGGGAGGTGATGAAGTACAGAACGGAGCGCTAGGTAAAGGGGAAGTCATCAGGGAGGTGATGAAGTCCAGAACGGAGCGCTAGATAAAGGGGAAGTCATCAGGGAGGTGATGAAGTACAGAACGGAGCGCTAGGTAAAGGGGAAGTCATCAGGGAGGTGATGAAGTCCAGAACGGAGCGCTAGGTAAAGGGGAAGTAATCAGGGAGGTGATGAAGTACAGAACGGAGCGCTAGGTAAAGGGGAAGTCATCAGGGAGGTGATGAAGTACAGAACGGAGAGCTAGGTAAAGGGGAAGTCATCAGGGAGGTGATGAAGTACAGAATGGAGCGCTAGGTAAAGGGGAAGTCATGAGGGAGGTGATGAAGTACAGAACGGAGCGCTAGGTAAAGGGGAAGTCATCAGGGAGGTGATGAAGTCCAGAACGGAGCGCTAGATAAAGGGGAAGTCATCAGGGAGGTGATGAAGTCCAGAACGGAGCGCTAGGTAAAGGGGAAGTCATCAGGGCGGTGATGAAGTACAGAACGGAGCGCTAGATAAAGGGGAAGTCATCAGGGAGGTGATGAAGTACAGAACGGAGCGCTAGGTAAAGGGGAAGTCATCAGGGAGGTGATGAAGTACAGAACGGAGCGCTAGGTAAAGGGGAAGTCATCAGGGGAGGTGATGAAGTACAGAACGGAGCGCTAGGTAAAGGGGAAGTCATCAGGGAGGTGATGAAGTACAGAACGGAGCGCTAGGTAAAGGGGAAGTCATCAGGGAGGTGATGAAGTACAGAACGGAGCGCTAGGTAAAGGGGAAGTCATCAGGGAGGTGATGAAGTCCAGAACGGAGCGCTAGGTAAAGGGGAAGTCATCAGGGAGGTGATAAAGTACAGAACGGAGCGCTAGGTAAAGGGGAAGTCATCAGGGAGGTGATGAAGTACAGAACGGAGCGCTAGGTAAAGGGGAAGTCATCAGGGAGGTGATGAAGTACAGAACGGAGCGCTAGATAAAGGGGAAGTCATCAGGGAGGTGATTAAGTCCAGAACGGAGCGCTAGATAAAGGGGAAGTCATCAGGGAGGTGATGAAGTCCAGAACGGAGCGGTAGATAAAGGGGAAGTCATCAGGGAGGTGATGAAGTACAGAACGGAGCGCTAGATAAAGGGGAAGTCATCAGGGAGGTGATGAAGTACAGGTGTTCCTGTCATTTGTGGGGGGCGAATTAGAAGAGCCCCTGGTGAGGGTTGGGTTGGTCTTGAAGAGCCCCTGGTGAGGGTTGGGTTGGTCTTGAAGAGCCCCTGGTGAGGCTTGGTCTTGAAGAGCCCCTGGTGAGGCTAGGGTTGGTCTTGAAGAGCCCCTGGTGAGGGTTGGTCTTGAAGAGCCCCTGGTGAGGGTTGGTCTTGAAGAGCCCCTGGTGAGGGTTGGTCTTGAAGAGCCCCTGGTGAGGGTTGGTCTTGGGGGCTCCGGCTCGAAATGGACAACAGCCGTCCACCATTATAATGGGAGGTTCCATGGTTAGATCGGTGGAAGTCCAAAATACCCCCATACAACTGGTTTTCCTGGAGCTAGGGGTATTGGATTCATCAGAAGTCATGCCCACCGTCTAGAAACAGATTCCTGCTCTGAAAACTGTTGTGTTGCATATTGGGTCTAATGATATTATGCAAATCTGAACTCTATAAAGCTAAGATACAATTTCTTACAGCTCTTAGAGAATGCTCAGAAATTATCAGAACATATAATTGTCTCTGGCCCAATTCCATCTCCTCACTGTTGTGGGACTGAGTGTTTTTGCAGTCTTTGGTCTCTTCACCAGTGGTTAAATGCGTCTGACCAAGGACTTGGGCATGTCCCTTCGTCAACAATTTTGACTCCTCCTGGAATAGGCCTGGCTACTTTGTGGAAAGACGGAATTCACCTGGGTGAAAATGGCTCCCGGGTGTTGTCGTCATACATTGGGAAAGGTTCTTGGTCAGCTAAATTGATGTGAGGGCAATATTAGCATTACATGCAAGTCATTTTTTACCATCTCCTCATTGGTCACTGTGAGAGTTCCACGTGTTGTATCTGAAAGGGGTGACATGCCTAATGGTGCTAAGCGGAGAAATGTAATTGCTATTCCTACTTTGTCTTTTCCTAATAGGTATAATCCAATCTTTGAGTCTCCTGTTGTTCTGAATTCTCAAAGTAATCTGACTTGTATTGAAACTCTGTGTGATTTTTAGAAAATATTTGACATTTTTACATCTTAACATTCGTGGTTTATCACCTAAAAATGGATCATGTCCAAGATCTGGACCTCTCAGGCAGACCCTGATATTTTGTATTGTAATCTGAAACCTGGTTAACAGATGAAACCCTGGACTCTGAGGTTGCTATGGTTACAATGTGTTTAGGGCTGATAGGAAAGACTAAAGGTGGTGGTGTTGCTATTTACACAAATCATCTTCTGTCTGTGTCTCTGTTAAAGGCGACCTCCAGTCCTCAACTATTTGAAGTGTTCTGGCTTTAAGTCTTCAGTTGGGTTCAAACTAAAAAAAGAACAGTTGTAGGAATGTATCGCCCACCCTCCACCAGGAAGTGTGTACTAAAGGAACTCACTGATTTAATTGCCATTTTTACTACCCCAGAGGTGTTGATCGCTGGAGATTTTAATCTTTCATGGGGAACGCAGGATGCTGACTGTTTTTAGAGGATTTTTGTACTAGTCTACATTTGTCCCAGCTGATTACAAAAGCCCACTCGTCCAAACTTAAAGGACCCTACGAAGTCGACTTTTGATTGACCTCTTATTTACAAATACTCCAGAGAAATATGCTGGGAGGTGGGTATTTGCTTTGGATATTAGTGACCACTGTCCCATTGTATGTGTCAGGGATATATATGGATGCCTAGATCCAAACCTTGTTTTATCAACAAGAGGAATTTATTCAGAGTATTCAGACACCTTGACTTTTTCCAAAATTTGTTACGTTACTGCCTTATTCTAAAATTGATGTAATTTTTTTATTGCTCTTAACCGTTAGTCTACCTACCACCCATTAAACAACATAGGAAGATAGTTTAATCACACAGAGGTTTCATTCAGGTCTCTGTTTAGTATTTAACTAAATACTTTGTTTGTCTTTAGCAGGAGAGCGACCAGACTCTCACTCTGACAGACGGAAGAGTCCATCAGGGGAACCAGACCCAGAGACGTCCAAACCAGCGAGACGACACTACTGCTCCCAGTGTGGAAAAAGTTTTTTCCGATTACAACACCTGAAATCACATGAGAGAATACACACAGGAGAAAAGCCTTACCACTGTTCCCAGTGTGGAAAGAGTTTTACTCAGTTAGAGAGCCTGAAAAGACACAAGCGAATACACTCTGGAGAGAAGCCATACCACTGCTCCAAATGTGGAATTACTTTTGCATGGTTAGAGAGTCTGAAAACGCACAAGAGGACACACACAGGAGAGAAGCCTTACTGCTGTTCCCACTGTGGAAAGAAATTTAGTTGGTTAGTGAGCCTGAAAACGCATGAGAGAATACACACAGGAGAGAAGCCTTACTGCTGTTCCCACTGTGGAAAGAGTTTTAGGGGGTTAGGGGAGCCTGAAACTGCATGAGAAAGCACACACACGAGAGAAGTCTTACCCCTGTTCCCATTGTGGAAAGAGTTTTAGGTGGTTAGGGACCCTGAAAACGCATGAGCGAATACACACAAAAAAAAAGGAAAAGCTCTACCAATGTTCCCTGTGTGGAAAGAGTTTTACCCAGTTAGAAGCCCTGAATACGCATGACAGGACACACAAAGGAGAGGATAAGCCCTACCACTGCTCCCAGTGCGGAAAGAGATTTAACTGGTTAAGGCACCTAAATAAGCATGAAAGAATACATACAAAGGAGGAGAAGACATACCACTGCTCTCTTTGTGGAAAGACATTTTCCCAGTCAGAGGACCTGAAATCACATGAGAGAATAGAGAGGCTGTGTTCTGACTTGTGTTTTTGACTGAGAATTTGTGTTTTGGTTAGTCCTCATGAAATCAAATTGTATATATGAAACCAACTTAAGTTTACTTTTGCTTTGTTTTTTTTTTCATTTCTAAAATCAGATGAAATATTTTAAAATGTGTATTTGGTTTTGATTATGAGCTTTGTTTGATTTGATACAAGGATAAACACTGATGTTGTTCATCATAAGATTTTCATATTGCAAAATGTAAATGATTATATAAGTAAGTAAGTAGCCTTGCACAAGCCTTTGTATTTGCATTTATTATGATTACCTACTACTCTTCCTGAGGTAAAATTAAGAGTGTTATACATTTTTATAACATTACAATACTGTGAAGATGTCTGGTGGCATGTCTTGTGGGGTATGCATGGGTGTCTGAGCTGTGTGCCAGTAGTTCAAACAGACAGCTCGATGCATTCAACATGTCAATACCTCTCACAAATCCAAGTAGTGATGAAGTCAATCTCTCCTCCACTTTGAGCCAGGAGAGATTGACATGCACATTATTAATGTTAGCTCTCTTTGTATATCCAAGGTCCAGCCGTGCTGCCCTGTTCTGAGCCAATTACAATTTTCCTAAGTCCCTCTTTGTGGCACCTGACCACACGACTGAACAGTAGTCTAGGTGCGACAAAACTATTGCCTGTAGGACCTGCCTTGTTGATAGTGTTGATAAGAATACATTGCAGCACTTTATTATAGACAGACTTCTCCCCATCCTAGCTACTGTTGTATCAATATGTTTTGACCAGGACAGTTTACAATCCAGGTTTACTCCAAGCAGTTTAGTCTCCTCAACTTGCTCAATTTCCACATTATTCTTTACAAGATTTAGTTGAGGTTTAGGGTTTAGTGAATGATTTGTCCCAAATACAATGCTTTTAGTTTTTGAACTATTTAGGACTAACTTATTCCTTGCCACCCACTCTGAAACTAACTGCAGCTCTTTGTTAAGTGTTGCAGTCATTTCAGTCGCTGTAGTAGCTGATGTGTATAGTGTTGAGTCATCTGCGTACATAGACACACTGGCTTTACTCAAAGCCAGTGGCATGTCGTTAGTAAAGATTGAAAAAAGTAAGGGGCCTAGACAGCTGCCCTGAGGAATTCCCGATTCTACTAGAGTGTGATGAGCCAAGTAAAGCACCCCCCCGGCCAAACCCTCCCCTAACCCGGACCACGCTGGGCCAATTGTGTGCCACCCTATGGGACTCCCGGTTATGACACAGCCTGGGAACGAACCCGGGTCTGTAGTGACGCCTCAAGCACTTCGACTGCTGCGACACTCTGGAGGCCCACAGCCTTATTCTAAAATTGATAAATTGTTTTTTTCCCCCCTCATCAATCTACACACAATACCCCATAATGACAAAGCAAAAACAGGTTTTTATAAATTTTTGCACATTTATATATACACAAAATACCTGAAATATCACATTTACATAAGTATTCAGACCCTTTACTCAGTACTTTGTTGAAGCACCTTTGGCAGCGATTACAGCCTCGAGTCTTCTTGGGTATAACTCTACAAAATTGGCACACCTGTATTTGGGGAGTTTCTCCCAATCCTCTCTGCAGATCCTCTCAAGCTCTGTCAGGTTGGATGGGGAGCGTTGCTGCAAAGCTATTTTCAGGTATCTCCAGAGATGTTTGATCGGGTTCAAGCCCGGGCTCTGGCTGGGCCACTCAAGGACATTCAGAGACTTGTCCCGAAGCCACTCCAGCGTTGTCTTGTCTGTGTGCTTAGGGTCGTTGTCCTGTTGGATGGTGAACCTTCGCCCCAGTCTGAGGTCCTGAGCACTCTGGAGCAGGTTTCATCAAGGATCTCTCTGTACATTGCTCCGTTCATCTTTCCCTCGATCCTGACTAGTCTCAGAGTCACTGCCGCTGAAAAACATCCCCACAGCATGACGCTGCCACCACCATGCTTCACTGTAGGGATGGTGCCAGGTTTCCTCCATACGTGACGCTTGGCATTCAGGCCAAAGAGTTCAATCTTGGTTTCATCAGACCAGAGAATCTTGTTTCTCATGGTCTGAGAGTCCTTTAAGTGCCTCTTGGCAAACTCCAAGCGGGCTGTCATGTGCCTTTTACAGAGGAGTGGCTTCCAACTGGCTTCACAACGGCAGACCACCTGTAATCACACCAGCCCAGGACCTCCACATCCGGCTTCTTCAGCTGATGAAACTGATGTCCGTAATGAAGCCCTTTTGTTGGGCAAAACTCATTCTGATCGGCTGGGCCTGGTTCCGCAGTGGCTGTGCCCCTGCCCAGTCATGTGAAATCCATAGATTAGGGCCTAATGAATTTATTTACATTGACTGATTTCCTTATATGAACTATAACTCAGTAAAATCGTTGAAATTGTTACATGTTGCGTTTTATATTTTTTGTCCAGTAGAGAAGTGTTCAGAAACATCTTCTATTCTTACTTACAATAAAAGTGACTCCAATATGTTATTCGCCATTTACGGCATATTGGGCAAAAAACACAACCAAAACAAACTTCAAATGCATCCAACACGTTTTTTAGACTGAAAAAGCTTGATGTAGTCAATGAGTGCGAGGAATATGGGTACCAGACTTTCGACTACTTTAATACACTATAAATGAATTTTGTCCAACTCATCATGACTTTAAATGGGCGGGACAAGATCCATAGAGTGCTTTCATTTATTTTTTTTATTTTTTACGGTAAAACCAGATATGTATGATAACGTTCTTAAATAAAAAGGTGCCGTTCTGTAATTTAGCTTCACTGTCTAAATACACATGGAGGGGAGTGTATCAAAACTCTGTCTTTGTGCATTTTCCCTGTTTGTGTGTGTGTGTTAATCAAGTGCTATTTGCATTTTTCTCTGTTGTTTACGTTTGCATATGTTATCTTGAGAGGGGTTGCGTTATCAATAAGACGGCTAACTTTGATAAAGAACCAAAACTAACTATTGATATTCGGGTTCATTACTGAACGTTTTTGGTTGTTGAGTCAATTAGACCATTTAGTCCATTTCAAGCTTCTATATACACTGCTCAAAAAAATAAAGGGAACACTAAAATAACACATCCTAGATCTGAATGAAATAATCTTATTAAATGCTTTTTTTCTTTACATAGTTGAATGTGCTGACAACAAAACCACACAAAAAATTATCAATGGAAATCAAATGTATCAACCCATGGAGGTCTGGATTTGGAGTCACCCTCAAAATTAAAGTGGAAAAACCACACTACAGGCTGATCCAACTTTGATGTAATGTCCTTAAAACAAGTCAAAATGAGGCTCGGTAGTGTGTGTGGCCTCCACGTGCCTGTATGACCTCCCTACAACGCCTGGGCATGCTCCTGATGAGGTGGCGGATGGTCTCCTGAGGGATCTCCTCCCAGACCTGGACTAAAGCATCCGCCAACTCCTGGACAGTCTGTGGTGCAATGTGGCGTTGGTGGATGGAGCGAGACATGATGTCCCAGATGTGCTCAATTGTCCATAGCATCAATGCCTTCCTCTTGCAGGAACTGCTGACACACTCCAGCCACATGAGGTCTAGCATTGTCTTGCATTAGGAGCAGTGGCGGCTGGCCGATAGAGGGCGCTAGGGCGCCGCCCCCTTAAATAAAATTATTTAAAAATAAAAAATAAAATAAAAAATAAAAAAATAATAATAATAATAAAAACATCAGTATGTCAATATTTGTGTGTTTGAAATATGGAATGCACACAGTAATATGTGTAAGATATGATAGAAAATCATATTCGCAACCTTTCCTCTGCCTGTCAAACGCCTCGTCAGCTCTGGGCGATACAGAAAGTGCCCCGAGGAGGCGGGTCTACGTAGCAGTTAAGCCAATTGCTAATTTAAGATATGAATGTATGACATAAAATGTAGCTAATCAGCGATTTTAATTCGAATCCAAGGAGGGCGATTATTTTATCGCCCCAAGCTCGCCCTGATAAAATAAGGACCGGGCTCCAGTGGCGCCATTTTTACTAGACGACAATGGCGAGCGCAAAGCGTTACTCCTCCAAGACCCAACCCTAACTCGGTGAAATCTCTCCTCCAAGATCCGTTTGAGAGGAGAACTTTGTCAGAGAAAGTTCGGGTGAAAGAGCTGGGCCCAGATCAACCTGACCTCTCAATCAGACAGCAGGCTAGCGAGAAAGGGAAGCAGTATATGCGCGGCTTCTCCCGTAGCTGGTACACCAGGAAGGCTTGGCTAGCTGGGTGCACTGATGCTAATGCTTTATTTTGCTTTCCGTGCTTGCTTTTTAAAAACGACGGGGTCAGATTCAGCATGGACAGGTACCGGAGTGAGGGATATGAAGCACCTGTCAGAGAAGGTAAAGAAACATGAGAACACCAGGGCACACATGGACAACTCTGTAAAGCTAGCTGTATTAGGAAGGGTGAACATTGCTACGCAGCTGGATGACGGCCACAGGATTGCGGTGAGGAAACACAATGAGGAGGTGGATAAAAACAGGCACATTCTATCCAAAATTATCGATTGTGTGAAGTTCTGTGGGGCTTTTGAGTTGGCCTTGCGTGGGCACGAGGAGACTGACTCTCGGACAACCCCGGCATTTTCCGGGGCTTAGTGGATTTTGTTGCCTCCCTCGACAGTGTGCTGGAGGAGCACCTGAAGACAGCTACCGGTTTTAAGGGGCACGTCAAAGACGATACAGAACGAGCTGTTGGACTGTATGCTGTCAGTGCTTAAGGATTACATCCTGGAGGAAGTAAAGAGTGCTGATTTTATCGCCATTCAAGCTGACGAGACGACTGACGTTTCCACCCACTGCCAGTTGGTGCTTGTGATACGCTACATCGATGCTAAAAGTAACGTCCAAGAGCGTTTTTTCGAGTTCATTTTGATCGAGAACGCAACCGCCGACACCATCGCTACAGCGCTGCTGGAGAGGCTCAGCACCATACTCTCACATGGACAAAAGGCCAAACTTATTGCCCAGGCTTACGACGGAGCAAGTGTGATGAGGGGGAGCCACCGGCGGAGTGCAGCGTAAAATAGTGGATGTGTACGAAAATGCGCACTACGTCCACTGCTATGCACATCAGCTGAACCTCATCATGCAGCAGGCTACTTCACGCATCCCCAGGATCGGCACTTTCTTTTCCGACCTTGCAGGATTTTCTGCTTTCTTCTCCAGGTCTCCCAAGCGAACCACCGTGCTTGACGAAGTGGTTGCGCATAGACTCCCAGAGCCTCTACAACACGGTGGAACTTCCACAGTCGCGCTGTAAACACTGTGTACGAGTACAGGGATGACCTCCTAACGTGTTTCCAGACCATCAGAGACTCTGGGAACTTTGATGCCCCGACTGTCAGAGAGGCGGGGGGCTTTGTGAGGATGCTCGAAGACGAGGCTTTCTGTTTTTTCCTGGCACTGTTCCACAAGATCATGCCAAATGTGGACATGCTTTTCAGCCAGCTGCAGAAGAGGAACATCGACCCTGTCTTCATTAAAGCACTTGTCCAGAGGTTCACAGACAGCATGCTAACAATCAGGTAAATAACTATATTTACTATTGGCTGATAAAGATGTTGTTAGAAAGATGAATAGTTCACTTACAACAGTTTAAAAGCCTAAATGTGTCTGGTCATCAAAGTGAGTGATTATCATAGAGCCGTCACAATTATATTTGTTTTAGTATTTTAAAAGGAAAGAGAAGACACAATCAGACGTTGATAATAATGCAGGAAAGTACTACACAGTTTGTAATAATTATTCAGGTGTCCACCAGGTCAATTTCTAGAAGAGGCCTAGTTGTTATTGAAGATTAACTTTATTGCTAAGTGCACAGCAGAACAAAATGATGTTGCATCCCTCTCACAAATGTAATAGAAAAAGGCTTTAAAACGTAATAACATCAGTTAATTATGTACATCACAGGTTAAAAGCAGTTACTAGACATAGTTTGTGTGTATATACACACTATCTGTCTGTCTGTCTGTCTGTCTATATATATATATATATATATATATACATATATATATATATATATATATATATATATATAAAAGTCACTGGTTGTGTGTTGAGGGGGAATTACAGTGAGTTAAGAAGTCTGATTGCAAGTTATCAAATTAAACTTTATTTTTTGGACCCAGGGCCTCAATTCCCTCTTTGTGTGGGGACAGCGCATCTGACGAGCAGCAACAGCCCATCAAGCGACGGAGGATGCTGGGACCAGGAGAACAACAGAGGTTGGCTATAGAGGTAAGTTGTGATGTAATTGTCAGTGTTTCCCCCTAGAACTATTTTCAGGCCTGGTAGTATGTAGCCAAAACCCTGAACAATCAGCACCTTGGTAATCATATACTTGAGTTGGACATAGGCATGTGTCAGTCAGGATCACTTGCATCAAAATAGCTTAATTGCAAATTAAAGCTGATGATGTATCTTTTACAGGTATGTGATACCATCCTGAGTCATGCCAAAGAGAGGTTCTCCTTCACCCAGCACCTCATCAGCGCAACACTATTGCACGGAGAGTTGTTCCCACAACACAGTGTGAAGTTCCCGATACAGCGCTTGAAACAACCGTGGAGGCGTACCCCATGTTGAACAAGGCCAAGCTCAAAACCGAACTGTCCCTCATCTATGAGAACAGTGAGTTCAAGGCTTGTAGTGGTGCAGTGCCCCTGTACCAGTTCTTCATGGAGAACAACCTTCAGAGCACTTTCACAGAGACTGCCAGCCTCCTCAAGATCCTCATCACCACACCCATGACAACTGCTGAGTCAGAAAGGTGCTTCTCTACACTGAAAAGGATCAAGACCTTCCTGAGAAACAGCATGACACAGGATCGCCTGAACGCTCTGGCCATGCTCTCCATGGAGAAGAAACTTGTCAGGGACATTCCTGACTTTAATCAAAGGGTCATTGAGAGGTTTGCCACTCAGAAGGACAGACGGGCAAAATTCCTGTACAAATAAGATGACAGACACACACACACAGAGCAGCTCTGGCCGCATGTTTCTTTGTATATAGTTGACCTTAGCATAAAAAATCCAGTTATATATGGTACTCTAGAAAGTCTTAATAGTGTCTTTGCTAATATTACTGTATATATGTTGTTTGTATCAATTAATTGTTGCAGTTCTGGAGCACATTAACAATTAGTCACATTTAGTATGATCATAAAATACTGTATGCTATTCTTCCAGTCAAAGGTTTGAGTTCATCCACTTGATATCCATTTCTATATTATACATCCTTTTATACAGTGTAAGATTTCCTATAAACTTTATAATAATTTCATGTTATTGTCCACTTTCCACTCTGTTCTGACAGCATGCCTGTTGCGTTGCCTGTTTACTACCAATGGTGAAAAGTTCACTTTAAATGCAAATGAAAGGCTTGGGTTTATGTAATATGTTTTTGTGTAAGAATGCCTCAACTTTTTAATATTGGCATTAAATAATTACTGAATGTTTCACTGAGCACTGCTGTCCTGCAGTTTGTGTTAAAATATATCGCGATGGTTACAGGAAAAAAAAAGTATGGCACAGCCCCACCGAGAATATTTTTCACCAGCCGCCACTGATTAGGAGGAACCCAGGGCCAACCGCACCGGCATATGGTCTCACAAGGGGTCTGAGGATCTCATCTCGGTACCTAATGGCAGTCAGGCTACCTCTGGCGAGCACATGGAGGGCTGTGCGGCCCCCCAAAGAAATGCCACCCCACACCATGACTGACCCACCGCCAAACCGGTCATGCTGGTGGATGTTGCAGGCAGCAGAACGTTCTCCACGGCGTCTCCAGAATCTGTCACGTCTGTCACGTGCTCAGTGTGAACCTGCTTTTATCTGTGAAGAGCACAGGGCGCCAGTGGCGAATTTGCCAATCTTGGTGTTCTCTGGCAAATGCCAAACGTCCTGCACGGTGTTGGGCTGTAAGCACAACCCCCACCTGTGGACGTCAGGCCCTCATACCACCCTCATGGAGTCTGTTTCTGACCGTTTGAGCAGACACATGCACATTTGTGGCCTGCTGGAGGTCATTTTGCAGTGCTCCTCTGCTCCTCCTTGCACAAAGGCAGAAGTAGCAGTCCTGCTGCTGGGTTGTTGCCCTCCTACGGCCTCCTCCACGTCTCCTGATGTACTGGCCTGTCTCCTGGTAGCGCCTCCATGCTCTGGACACTATGCTGACAGACTCAGCAAACCTTCTTGCCACAGCTCGCATTGATGTGCCATCCTGGATGAGCTGCACTACCTGAGCCACTTGTGTCGGTTGTAGACTCCGTCTCATGCTACCACTAGAGTGAAAGCACCGCCAGCATTCAAAAGTGACCAAAACATCAGCCAGGAAGCATAGGAACTGAGAAGTGGTCTGTGGTCACCACCTGCAAAACCAGTCCTTTATTGGGGGGTGTCTTGCTAATTGCCTATAATTTCCACCTGTTGTCTATTCCATTTGATTTCACAGAAGTGTGATTGACTTGGAGTTACATTGTGTTGTTTAAGTGTTCCCTTTATTTTTTTTGAGTAGTGTATATTTTTGTAATGTATTCCCCCTCAGAATATTTAGTAAACTGACTCCCTCATTGATTCTGCTTTATTTTCTAAGTGTATTTAGTTTATTAGGATCCCCATTAGCTATTGCTCATGTAGCAGCTCCTCATCCTGGGGTACACATAAAACATACAGTGGGGAGAACAAGTATTTGATACACTGCCGATTTAATTAATTAATTACTTAAAAATCATACAATGTGATTTTCTGGATTTTTGTTTTAGATTCCGTCTCTCACAGTTGAAGTGTACCTATGATAAAAATGACAGACCTCTACATGCTTTGTAAGTAGGAAAACCTGCAAAATCGGCAGTGTATCAAATACTTGTTCTCCCCACTGTACAAATACATGACAGAGTACAGCACAGTTATAGACAAGAACACCATAAGATAATATTACATTAAACAAACAAAACAAAAATGTCACAGCATAGAGAAAAGTACTGGTAAGAATTATGTGAAAATAACATGAGATCTGTTTGTTTTGCAATGATTTCTGACAGAATAAACATAGTAGTGACTATTTTACTAAACTTCGTTATCCACTCCAGTCAGCAGATGGAGATGTGAGTCTTTCAGGTGATTCTTCTTGCGTGACGTATAATCTAGTGGACGGGACGCTTCTTCATCAACAACACTGTTACTGATTCAACCACCTCGCTAGCCAACATAAAACCAAATATTGACGTTTCTTTGGCAATTTTTACGTATATTAATCTCAGTGTTTTAAACATTATTCTGTTTAAGTATCTACTGGTTTACTTGAATGTAATTTGCTTGTTAACTTTGTAAAAAAACGTGTTAAGATTGATACTGAGCCTAGCACTAGGCTAGTGGCTAATGCTAACAAGCTAACATCCCCGACCATGAGCTCACTAAGCTACTCTCCTCCTGCTAAAGAAGAGGAGGTCTGCTGGACGGAGAAAGAAGCTCTGGGGCCGAACATTATCATAAAAGAAGAGGAAGAGAAGTATATTACAGTGAAAGGAGAGGAATTCGTTTTTAGAATGAAAAGGATGAAGAGGAGGCTATCACATCGAAAGAAGAGGAGGATGTTACAGTGAAAGAACCTTTTGGCGTGAAAGAGGAAGAGGAGGAAGAAGCTTTCAGAATTAAGAAGGAGGAAGAGGAGGCTATCACATTCAAAGAAGAGGATGTTATAGAGGAAGAGGGGGGTAGAGGCTGTAACAGTGGAAGAGGAGGAGGTAGAAGCTTTCAGAATGAAAAAAGGAGGAAGAGGAGGCTGTCACATTGAAAGAAGAGGATGTTATAGTGAAAGAGGAAGAGGGGGTAGAGGCTGTAACAGTGGAAGAGGAGGAGGTAGAAGCTTTCAGAATTAAGGAGGAAGAGGAGGCTGTCACATTCAAAGAAGAGGATGTTATAGTGAAAGAGGAAGAGGGGGTAGAGGCTGTAACAGTGGAAGAGGAGGAGGTAGAAGCTTTCAGAATGAAAAAGGAGGAAGAGGAGGCTGTCACATTGAAAGAAGAGGATGTTATAATGAAAGAAGAGGAAGAACCTTCTAGAGTGAAAGAGGCAGAGGCTATTTCAATAAAAGAAAAGGAGGAAGATGTTTTGGGAGTTAAAGAGGGTGAGGAGGAAGAAATGGAGGAGGAGACTGGAGATCTGATTAACACCAGTAAGTATTGTCTTTAAAACAGGCGTTCAAACTATGCAGTTGTTGAAATGTGTGGTTTTTAAGGGGGCGTTCTACTGAATTCTACACTCAAATATGTTGTTCAGCGCTGTATGAATTGTTAAAAGGAAAACTGCGATTGGTGCATGCAGCTTTTAAACATTTAAATGAATAATATCCTAGCCATTGATTCTTTGAGGATAACTTATACAGTGCCTTCAGACAATGTTATTATTTTTTACCTTCATCAATATCAAATGGAATTTGTCAATGCTTACCTGGATACAGCGCCTTCAGAAATTATTCACACCCCTCCACTTTTTCCACATTTTGATGTGTTACAGCCTGAATTGAAAATTGAGTCAATTGAGATTTTGTTTCACTGGCGTACACACAATACCCCATATTGTCAATGTGGAATTACACTTTCAGACATTTTTACAAATTAATTAAGAAATGAATAGCTGAAATGTCAGCTGAATTCAATACCCTAGTACTTTGTTTGTGATTCCATAACCCAAAATATGCTGATTTCACAACTGATTGGCACCAAAAATGTTATTAATTCACTTCGTCTCTTGCCACCAAATAATCAATCACTTCTTCGTCTACCTTTGCCTCCAGTCTGGTTTCCACCAGATTCCACAGCCACAAAGTCAGATTCCACAACCACAAAGTCAGATTCCACAGCCACAAAGTCAGATTCCACAGCCACAAAGTCAGATTCCACAGCCACAAAGTCAGATTCCACAGCCACAAAGTCAGATTCCACAGCCACAAAGTCAGATTCCTACATTTTGTTTTCATCCAAATTAGTTTTGGGCAGAAATGCCTTCTGGAACATGGGAACTTTTATGTGCCTTAATAACAAACTTGTATTCCATCTGTAAATAAGAATAAAATGGTTAAATTACGAGCCTAGTTGGTTTAGCCCATGAAAAAAGACAGGAACCTTCCCGCTAGCCGTGATTGGCTGAGATAATGGATGGACTGGACATGCCGAGAGATGAGTTTCGGATTGGTCTGCCATGTAGCATGCTTCTGTCTATAACATGAGCCGCTCAGTATGTGTAGATAGTCCTTAAAATGCATTTATTTTATTTTTAAGATATCATAGAGAACTGCAAAAGTGTTGCTACTGGTCTCAACAACATGGCTGCCCTGAATTTAGCAGGCGCTATCGACAAAGATCAGTGGGAAAAAGTTGTGATGGACTACTTTCTGCAGGACGACTTCTGTCTAGTCTGTGTTTTTATAAATGTGCAATAATCACAAAACACAATTATATAAGGAATTGGCAACTGGTTCTCATTCTGAGAAATAAGGTAGGCCACTTGATTTCAACATCTGTTAAATAGAGACAGGCTAGCGTGCTGTTCAAACAGTGGCAGACAGACAGGAAGGTGTGTTCATAACAATTCAACTGTTCTGCCTTGTTAGTTAGCAAATAGATCCACGTTTGTTTGTCGTCTTTAAGATCTGTGTTCCATACCGTAACTATTCCCATTGGTTTACGGAGGGCTTCTAGGAGGTAAACAATTATATATAATGAATAAAAATATAAACGCAACAATTTCAACGATTTCACTGAGTTACAGTTCATATAAGGAAATCAGTCAGTTGAAATAAATAAATTAGGCCCAAGTCTATAGATTTCACATGACTGGGCAGGGGCGCAGCCATGGGTGGGCTTGGGAGGCCATAGGATCCAGGCCCGCCTGCCCAGCCAGTCCAAATTAGTTTTTTCCCCACAAAAGGGCTTTATTACAGACAGAAATACTCCTCAGTGACCTTTTATTGTCCCCAGCACAAGGTGCACCTGTGTAATGATCAGCTCCTTGATATGCCACACCTGTCAGGTGGATGGATTATCTTGGCAAAGGAGAACCGCTCACTAACAGGGATGTATCCTTAACTGATATTTGCCCTATATCTTTGGATTGACGTATTTGTTTTAGCTAAAGGCTCCAGTGATGGGGCAAACAGGGGACTGGAAGCTGGACAGCCTTGACATTTTAAAGTTGTAAATGATTGATGGTGAATCATGCAAGAGAACACCATCGTCAGACTGAATGGAAACTATGTCAGCAAGACTATCATTATTGCACAATTTTCTAGCTAAGAGGAAGCTACGTCTATTACCATCCAGATAATCCATTTGTCTGACTATGAATTAGAAAATCTGCTCTCAATCTGAGTAATGAATTTAACTCCGATTCGATGATTGATAATTCTCTGCCACAGACAGTCAGGAGTGAAAGAAGCAGCCGAGTGAAATAATGTCTCGCTTGGTTCTGTTTATATGGACCTCTGTAGCTCAGCTGGTAGAGCACGGCGCTTGGAACGCCAAGCTAGTGGGTTCGATCCCCGGGACCACCCATACACAAAAATGTATGCACGCATGACTGTAAGTCGCTTTGGATAAAAGCGTCTGCTAAATGGCATATTATTATTATTATTATTATTATTATTATTATTATTATTATTATTATTATTATTATTATTATATCCGTATAGATTTGTCTATATGAGAACGGACAAGGTGCAACCAGAAAGATGTGATTATGACCAGCCACGTAACCGAGGGTGGGGAAAATAACATTGGAGTCACTCCACAATACTAACCTAAATGACAGAGTGAAAATATTCCAAAACATGCATCCACAATACTAACCTAAATGACAGAGTGAAAATATTCCAAAACATGCATCCACAATACTAACCTAAATGACAGAGTGAAAATATTCCAAAACATGCATCCACAATACTAACCTAAATGACAGAGTGAAAATATTCCAAAACATGCATCCACAATACTAACCTAAATGACAGAGTGAAAATATTCCAAAACATGCATCCTGTTGGCAATAAGGCACTAAACAAAAAGAGAGAAATGTAGTTTGTCCTGAATACAAAGTGTTATGTTTGGGGCAAATCCAACACATCACTGAGTACCACTGTTCATATGTTCAAGCATGATGGTGGCTGCATCATGTTATGAGTATGCTTGTCACCTGCAAGGACTAGGGAGTTTTTTTGTTGTTGTTAAAAATAAACCGAATAGAGCTTAGCACAGGCAAAATCCTAGAGGAAAACCTGGTTCAGTCTGCTTTCCAACTGCCTTATTGCCTGCGTCCGTAACGGGTCCGCGGTCAAACGACCACCCCTCATCACTGTCAAACGCTCCCTAAAACACTTTAGCGAGCATGCCTTCCTAATTGACCTGGCCCAGGTATCCTGGATGGATATAGATCTCATTCCGTCAGTAGAGGATGCCTGGTTGTTCCTTAAAAGTAATTTCCTCTCAATCTTAAATAAACATGCCCCATTCAAAAATACAGAACTAAGAACCGATATAGCCCCTGGTTCTCCTCAGACTTGACTGCCCTTGACCAGCACAAAAACATCCTGTGGCGTACAGCATTAGCATCAAATAGCCCCCGCGATATGCAACTTTTCAGGGAAGTTAGGAACCAATATACACAAGCAGTCAGGAAAGCAAAGGCTAACTTTTTCAAACAGAAATTTGCATCCTGTAGCACTAACTCCAAAAAGTTTTGGGACACTGTAAAGTCCATGGAGAATAAGAGCACTTCCTCCCAGCTGCCCACTGCACTGAGGCTAGGAAACACTATCACCACCGATAAATCTACAATAATCGAGAATTTCAACAAGCATTTTGCTACAGCTGGCCATGCTTTCCATCTGGCTACCACTAACCCGGCCACCAACTCTGCACCCTCTGCTGCAACTTGCCCATGCCCCCCCCGCTTCTCCTTCACACAAATTCAGACAGCTGATGTTTTGAAAGCGCTGCAAAATCTGGACCCCTACAAATCAGCTGGGCTAGACAATCTGGACCCTTTCTTTCTAAAACTAGCCGCCGAAATTGTCGCAACCCCTATTACTAGTCTGTTCAACCCTCTCTTTCATAACGTCTGAGATCCCCAGAGATTGGAAAGCTGCCGCGGTCATCCCCCTCTTCAAAGGGGGTGACACTCTAGATCCAAACTGCTACAGACCTATATCCATCCTGCCCTGCCTTTCGAAAGTATTTGAAAGCCAAGTTAACAAACAGATCACCGACCATTTCGAATACCACCGTACCTTCTCCGCTATGCAATCCGGTTTCCGAGCTGGTCACGGGTGCACTTCAGCCACGCTCAAGGTCATAAACGATATTATAACCGCGATTGATAGACAGTACTGTGCAGCCGTCTTCATCGACCTGGCCAAGGCTTTCGACTCTGTCAACCACCGCATTCTTATTGGCAGACTAAATAGCCTTGGTTTCTCAAATGACTGCCTCGCCTGGTTCACCAACTACTTCTCAGATAGAGTTCAGTGTGTCAAATCGGAGGGCCTGTTGTCTGGACCTATGGCAGTCTCTATGGGGGTGCCACAGGGTTCAATTCTTGGGCCGACACTTTTCTCCGTGTATATCAATGATGTCGCTCTTGCTGCTGGTGACTCTCAGATCCACCTCTACGCAGACGACACCATTTTGTATACATCTGGCCCTTCATTGGACACTGTGTTAACAAACCTCCAAACGAGCTTCAATGCCATACAACAATCCTTCAGTAGCCTCCAACTGCTCTTAAACACTAGTAAAACTAAATGCATGCTTTTCAATCGAACGCTGCTGGCACCCGCCCACCCGACTAGAATCACCACTCTCGACGGGTCTGACCTAGAGTATGTGGACAACTACAAATACCTAGGTGTCTGGTTAGACTGTAAACTCAACTTCCAGACTCACATAAAGAATCTCCAATCCAAAGTTAAATCTAGAATCGGCTTCCTATTTCGCAACAAAGCCTCCTTCACTCATGCTGCCAAACATGCCCTCGTAAAACTGACTATCCTACCGATCCTTGACTTCGGCGATGTCATTTACAAAATAGCCTCCAACACTCTACTCAGCAAATTGGATGTAGTCTATCACAGTGCCATCCGTTTTGTCTCCAAAGCCCCATACACTACCCACCACTGTGACCTGTACGCTCTTGTTGGCTGGTCCTCACTACATGTTCGTCGTCAAACCCACTGGCTCCAGGCCATCTATAAATCACTGCTAGGCAAATCCCCGCCTTATCTTAGCTAATTGGTCACCATAGCAGCACCCACCCGTAGTCTGCGCTCCAGCAGGTATATCTCACTGGTCATTCCCAAAGCCAACACCTCCTTTGGCCGCCATTCCTTCCAGGTCTCTGCTGCCAATGACTGGAACGAATTGCAAAAATCTCTGAAGCTGGAGACTCTTATCTCCCTCAATAACTTTAAGCATCAGTTGTCAGAGCACCTTACCGATCACTGCACCTGTACACAGCCCATCTGAAATTAGCCCACCCAACTACCTCATCCCTATATTGTTATTTATTTTGCTCTTTTGCACCCCAGTATCTCTATTTGCACATAATCTCTTGCACATCTAGCATTCCAGTGTTAATACTATTGTAATTATTCTGCACTATAGCCTATTTATTGCCTTACCTCCATAACTTGCTACATTTGCACACACTGTATATATATTTTCTGTTGTATTTTTGACTTTATGTTTTTTACCCCATATGTAACTCTGTGTTGTTTTTATTGCACTGCTTTGCTTTATCTTGGCCAGGTCGCAGTTGTAAATGAGAACCTGTTCTCAACTGGTTTACCTGGTTAAATAAAGGTGAAATAAAAATAAAATAAATAAAACACTAGGAGACAAATTCACCTTTCAGCAGGACAATAACCCAATACACAAGGCCAGATATACAGTGCATTCGGAAAGTATTCAGACCCCTTGACTTTTTCCACATTTTTGTTACATTACTGCCTTATCGTAAAATTGATTCAATCGTATTTTTTTAAATTGCTCTTAACTAGGCTACATACCGCCTATTAAACCACATAGGAAGATAGTTTTATCACATGGAGGTTTCATTCAGGTCTTTGTTTAGTATTTAACTAAATACTTTGTTTGTCTTTAGCAGGACGGAGACCAGACTCTCACTCTGACAGCAGGAAGAGTCCTTCAGGGGAACCAGACCCAGAGACATCCAAACCAGCAAGACCGCACCACTGCTCTCAGTGTGGAAAGAGATTTATCCGGTTAGGACACCTGAAACAACATCAGAAAATGCACACAGGAGAGAAGCCTTACCACTGCTCCCAGTGTGGAATGACTTTTGCACGGTTAATGAACCTAGAAAGACATAAGCGAATACACTCTGGAGAGAAGCCTTACCACTGCTTCAAATGTGGCATGACTGTTACACGGTTAGTGAGTCTGAAAACGCATGAGAGAATACACACAGGTGAGAAGCCTTATAACTGTTCCCACTGTGGAAAGAGTTTTAGGTGCTTAGTGAGCCTGAAAACGCATGAGAAAATACACACAGGTGAGAAGCCTTACAAATGTTCTCATTGTGGAGTGAGTTTTAGGTGGTTAGGGACCCTGAAAACGCATGAGCGAATACACATACAAAAAAAGGAAAAGCCCTACCACTGCTTCCAGTGTGGAAAGAGATTTAACTGGTTAAGCCATCTGAATAAGCATGAAAGAATACATACACAGGAGGAGAAGACATACCACTGCTCTCTTTGTGGTAAGACATTTTCCCTGTCAGAGGACCTGAAAACACATGAGAGAATAGAGAGGCTGTGTTCTGACTTGTGTTTTTGACTGAGAATTTGTGTTTTGTTATTGCCACATTAAATCAAATTGTATGTATGAAAGTTTACTCACAAATAGGCCTACCGTACTGTTTGTTTATTATTCTGAAGACATGATCACATCTAAAATCAGAATATATATTTTTTAATGTGTTTTTTGTTGAATCATTTTCATTGATTGAATACAAGTATATATTTGGATATTGGTATTTAAAAAATGTGAATGATTAAATAGATTAATAGAATGCGCTATTCTTGGTTCTAACCTTGAAACCTCTTGAATTGTATATATGATTTGGATATTGCTAAATTAATTTGATTGGATATACAGTTGAAGTTGGAAGTTTACATACACTTAGGTTGGAGTCATTAAAACTCGTTTTTCAAACGCTCCACAAATGTCTTTTTAACAAACTATAGTTTTGGCAAGTCGGTTAGGACATCTACTTTGTGCATGACACATGTAATTTTTCCAACAATTGTTTACAGACAGATTATTTCACTTATAATTCACTGTATCACAATTCCAGTGGGTCAGAAGTTTACATACACTAAGGTTGACTGTGCCTTTAAACAGCTTGGAAAATTCCAGAAAATTATGTCATGGCTTTAGAAGCTTCTGATAGGCTAATTGACATAATTTGAGTCAATTGGAGGTGTACCTGTGGATGTATTTCAAGGCCTACCTTCAAACTCAGTGCCTCTTTGCTTGACATCATGGGAAAATCAAAAGAAATCAGCCAAGACCTCAGAAAAAAATGTGTAGACCTCCACAAGTCTGGTTCATCCTTGGGAGCAATTTCCAAACGGCTGACGGTACCACGTTCATCTATACAAACAATTGTACGCAATAATAAACACCATGGGACCACGCAGCCGTCATACCGCTCAGGAAGGAGACGCGTTCTGTCCTAGAGATGAACGTACTTTGGTGCAAAAACTGCAAATCAATCCCAGAACAACAGCAAAGGACCTTGTGAATATGCTGGAGGAAACAGGTACAAAAGTATCTATATCCACAGTAAAACTAGTCCTATATCGACATAACCTGAAAGGCCGCTCAGCAAGGAAGAAGCCACTGCTCCAAAACCGCCATAAAAAAAGACAGACTACGGTTTGCAACTGCACATGGGGACAAAGGTCGTACTTTTTGGAGAAATGTCCTCTGGTCTGATGAAACAAAAATAGAACTGTTTGGCAATAATGACCATCGTTATGTTTGGAGGAAAATGGGGGAGCCTGCAAGCCGAAGAGCACCATCCCAACCGTGAAGCAAGGGGGGTGGCAGCATCATGCTGTGGGGGTGCTTTGCTGCAGGAGGGACTGGTGCACTTCACAAAATAGATGGCATCATGAGGAAGGAAAATTATGTGGAGATATTGAAGCAACATCTCAAGACATCAGTCAGGAAGTTAAAGCTTGGTCGCAAATGGGTCTTCCAAATGGACAATGACCCCAAGCATACTTCCAAAGTTGTGGCAAAATGGCTTAAGGACAACAAAATCAAGGTATTGGAGTGGCCATCACAAAGCCCTGACCTCAATCATATAGAAAATGTGTGGGCAGAACTGAAAAAAGTGTGTGCAATCAAGGAGGCCTACAAACCTGACTCAGTTACACCAGCTCTGTCAGGAGGAATGGGCCAAAATTCACCCATCTTATTGTGGGAAGCTTTTGGAAGGCTACCCGAAACGTTTCACCCAGGTTAAACAATTTAAAGGCAATGCTACCAAATACTAATTGTGTGTATGTAAACTTCTGACCCACTGGGAATGTGATGAAATAAATAAAACACAAGCATTTACTGCACTGTTGGAGCTAGGTACACAAGTATTTACTGCACTGTTGGAGCTAGGAACACAGGCATTTACTGCACTGTTGGAGCTAGGAACACAGGCATTTACTGCACTGTTGGTGCTAGGAACACAAGTATTTACTGCACTGTTGGAGCTAGGAACACAAGCATTTACTGCACTGTTGGTGCTAGGAACACAAGCATTTACTGCACTGTTGGAGCTACGAACACAGGCATTTACTGCACTGTTGGTGCCAGGAACACAAGTATTTACTGCACTGTTGGAGCTAGGAACACAATAATTTCCTAGACCCGCAATAACATCTGCTAAATATGTGTATGTGGCCAATACAATTTGATTTGAATTGAATTATGTGAGGTGTTATGTGTTGTTGCCAGAGCACCTTGGTCAGTTTACCTCGGAAAATGCTGCCTTTGTCAATCTGTCGCCTAATCCTGCCTAATGGGCAGGTCAGCCCTGGAGGAAAGTATTGGAGAAAACATAAAAACGGGTAGTTTTTAAGTGACTTTCTATTACATTGTTTGCCCGAATATATTATGTAATGAATATTTTTCCGGTCTGTGTTACCCACTCCAGTCAGCAGATGGCGATGTGAGTCTTTCTGGTGATGCTGCATGCGTGACGTATAATCTAGTGGACGGGACGGGAAGCTTCTTCAACAGCGACAACAGGCTACTGATTCAACCAGGCGGAAGTTTGCTAGCCAACATAAAACCGAAACATTTAAGTTCTTTAGACCGATCTTGTGTATATTAATCTCAGTGTTTTAAACATAAAACTAGTTAAATTGAAGTTAATTTGCTAGCTAAATTAAATTAGCAAATGTGTTAAATTGATACTGAGTTTAGGCTAGTCGCTAACTAGCTAGCTAACATCCCGACCATGAGCTCACTAAGCTACTCTCCTCCTGCTAAAGAAGAGGAGGTCTGCTGGACGGAGAAAGAAGCTCTGGGGCCGAACATTATCGCAAAAGAAGAGGAAGAGAAGTATATTACAGGGAAAGGAGAGGAATTAGTTTTTAGAATGAAAAGGAATGAAGAGGAGGCTATCACATCGAAAGAAGAGGAGGATGTTACAGTGAAAGAACCTTTTGGCGTGAAAGAGGAAGAGGAGAAAGAAGCTTTCAGAATTAAGAAGGAGGAAGAGGAGGCTATCACATTCAAAGAAGAGGATGTTATAGAGGAAGAGGGGGTAGAGGCTGTAACAGTGGAAGAGGAGGAGGTAGAAGCTTTCAGAATGAAAAAGGAGGAAGAGGAGGCTGTCACATTGAAAGAAGAGGATGTTATAGTGAAAGAGGAAGAGGGGGTAGAGGCTGTAACAGTGGAAGAGGAGGAGGTAGAAGCTTTCAGAATTAAGGAGGAAGAGGAGGCTGTCACATTCAAAGAAGAGGATGTTATAGTGAAAGAGGAAGAGGGGGTAGAGGCTGTAACAGTGGAAGAGGAGGAGGTAGAAGCTTTCAGAATGAAAAAGGAGGAAGAGGAGGCTGTCACATTGAAAGAAGAGGATGTTATAATGAAAGAAGAGGAAGAACCTTCTAGAGTGAAAGAGGCAGAGGCTATTTCAATAAAAGAAAAGGAGGAAGATGTTTTGGGAGTTAAAGAGGGTGAGGAGGAAGAAATGGAGGAGGAGACTGGAGATCTGATTAACACCAGTAAGTATTGTCTTTAAAACAGGCGTTCAAACTATGCAGTTGTTGAAATGTGTGGTTTTTAAGGGGCGTTCTACTGAATTCTACACTCAAATATGTTGTTCAGCGCTGTATGAATTGTTAAAAGGAAAACTGCGATTGGTGCATGCAGCTTTTAAACATTTAAATGAATAATATCCTAGCCATTGATTCTTTGAGGATAACTTATACAGTGCCTTCAGACAATGTTATTATTTTTTACCTTCATCAATATCAAATGGAATTTGTCAATGCTTACCTGGATACAGCGCCTTCAGAAATTATTCACACCCCTCCACTTTTTCCACATTTTGATGTGTTACAGCCTGAATTGAAAATTGAGTCAATTGAGATTTTGTTTCACTGGCGTACACACAATACCCCATATTGTCAATGTGGAATTACACTTTCAGACATTTTTACAAATTAATTAAGAAATGAATAGCTGAAATGTCAGCTGAATTCAATACCCTAGTACTTTGTTTGTGATTCCATAACCCAAAATATGCTGATTTCACAACTGATTGGCACCAAAAATGTTATTAATTCACTTCGTCTCTTGCCACCAAATAATCAATCACTTCTTCGTCTACCTTTGCCTCCAGTCTGGTTTCCACCAGATTCCACAGCCACAAAGTCAGATTCCACAACCACAAAGTCAGATTCCACAGCCACAAAGTCAGATTCCACAGCCACAAAGTCAGATTCCACAGCCACAAAGTCAGATTCCACAGCCACAAAGTCAGATTCCACAGCCACAAAGTCAGATTCCTACATTTTGTTTTCATCCAAATTAGTTTTGGGCAGAAATGCCTTCTGGAACATGGGAACTTTTATGTGCCTTAATAACAAACTTGTATTCCATCTGTAAATAAGAATAAAATGGTTAAATTACGAGCCTAGTTGGTTTAGCCCATGAAAAAAGACAGGAACCTTCCCGCTAGCCGTGATTGGCTGAGATAATGGATGGACTGGACATGCCGAGAGATGAGTTTCGGATTGGTCTGCCATGTAGCATGCTTCTGTCTATAACATGAGCCGCTCAGTATGTGTAGATAGTCCTTAAAATGCATTTATTTTATTTTTAAGATATCATAGAGAACTGCAAAAGTGTTGCTACTGGTCTCAACAACATGGCTGCCCTGAATTTAGCAGGCGCTATCGACAAAGATCAGTGGGAAAAAGTTGTGATGGACTACTTTCTGCAGGACGACTTCTGTCTAGTCTGTGTTTTTATAAATGTGCAATAATCACAAAACACAATTATATAAGGAATTGGCAACTGGTTCTCATTCTGAGAAATAAGGTAGGCCACTTGATTTCAACATCTGTTAAATAGAGACAGGCTAGCGTGCTGTTCAAACAGTGGCAGACAGACAGGAAGGTGTGTTCATAACAATTCAACTGTTCTGCCTTGTTAGTTAGCAAATAGATCCACGTTTGTTTGTCGTCTTTAAGATCTGTGTTCCATACCGTAACTATTCCCATTGGTTTACGGAGGGCTTCTAGGAGGTAAACAATTATATATAATGAATAAAAATATAAACGCAACAATTTCAACGATTTCACTGAGTTACAGTTCATATAAGGAAATCAGTCAGTTGAAATAAATAAATTAGGCCCAAGTCTATAGATTTCACATGACTGGGCAGGGGCGCAGCCATGGGTGGGCTTGGGAGGCCATAGGATCCAGGCCCGCCTGCCCAGCCAGTCCAAATTAGTTTTTTCCCCACAAAAGGGCTTTATTACAGACAGAAATACTCCTCAGTGACCTTTTATTGTCCCCAGCACAAGGTGCACCTGTGTAATGATCAGCTCCTTGATATGCCACACCTGTCAGGTGGATGGATTATCTTGGCAAAGGAGAACCGCTCACTAACAGGGATGTATCCTTAACTGATATTTGCCCTATATCTTTGGATTGACGTATTTGTTTTAGCTAAAGGCTCCAGTGATGGGGCAAACAGGGGACTGGAAGCTGGACAGCCTTGACATTTTAAAGTTGTAAATGATTGATGGTGAATCATGCAAGAGAACACCATCGTCAGACTGAATGGAAACTATGTCAGCAAGACTATCATTATTGCACAATTTTCTAGCTAAGAGGAAGCTACGTCTATTACCATCCAGATAATCCATTTGTCTGACTATGAATTAGAAAATCTGCTCTCAATCTGAGTAATGAATTTAACTCCGATTCGATGATTGATAATTCTCTGCCACAGACAGTCAGGAGTGAAAGAAGCAGCCGAGTGAAATAATGTCTCGCTTGGTTCTGTTTATATGGACCTCTGTAGCTCAGCTGGTAGAGCACGGCGCTTGGAACGCCAAGCTAGTGGGTTCGATCCCCGGGACCACCCATACACAAAAATGTATGCACGCATGACTGTAAGTCGCTTTGGATAAAAGCGTCTGCTAAATGGCATATTATTATTATTATTATTATTATTATTATTATTATTATTATTATTATTATTATTATTATATCCGTATAGATTTGTCTATATGAGAACGGACAAGGTGCAACCAGAAAGATGTGATTATGACCAGCCACGTAACCGAGGGTGGGGAAAATAACATTGGAGTCACTCCACAATACTAACCTAAATGACAGAGTGAAAATATTCCAAAACATGCATCCACAATACTAACCTAAATGACAGAGTGAAAATATTCCAAAACATGCATCCACAATACTAACCTAAATGACAGAGTGAAAATATTCCAAAACATGCATCCACAATACTAACCTAAATGACAGAGTGAAAATATTCCAAAACATGCATCCACAATACTAACCTAAATGACAGAGTGAAAATATTCCAAAACATGCATCCTGTTGGCAATAAGGCACTAAACAAAAGAGAGAAATGTAGTTTGTCCTGAATACAAAGTGTTATGTTTGGGGCAAATCCAACACATCACTGAGTACCACTGTTCATATGTTCAAGCATGATGGTGGCTGCATCATGTTATGAGTATGCTTGTCACCTGCAAGGACTAGGGAGTTTTTTTGTTGTTGTTAAAAATAAACCGAATAGAGCTTAGCACAGGCAAAATCCTAGAGGAAAACCTGGTTCAGTCTGCTTTCCAACTGCCTTATTGCCTGCGTCCGTAACGGGTCCGCGGTCAAACGACCACCCCTCATCACTGTCAAACGCTCCCTAAAACACTTTAGCGAGCATGCCTTCCTAATTGACCTGGCCCAGGTATCCTGGATGGATATAGATCTCATTCCGTCAGTAGAGGATGCCTGGTTGTTCCTTAAAAGTAATTTCCTCTCAATCTTAAATAAACATGCCCCATTCAAAAAATACAGAACTAAGAACCGATATAGCCCCTGGTTCTCCTCAGACTTGACTGCCCTTGACCAGCACAAAAACATCCTGTGGCGTACAGCATTAGCATCAAATAGCCCCCGCGATATGCAACTTTTCAGGGAAGTTAGGAACCAATATACACAAGCAGTCAGGAAAGCAAAGGCTAACTTTTTCAAACAGAAATTTGCATCCTGTAGCACTAACTCCAAAAAGTTTTGGGACACTGTAAAGTCCATGGAGAATAAGAGCACTTCCTCCCAGCTGCCCACTGCACTGAGGCTAGGAAACACTATCACCACCGATAAATCTACAATAATCGAGAATTTCAACAAGCATTTTGCTACAGCTGGCCATGCTTTCCATCTGGCTACCACTAACCCGGCCACCAACTCTGCACCCTCTGCTGCAACTTGCCCATGCCCCCCCCGCTTCTCCTTCACACAAATTCAGACAGCTGATGTTTTGAAAGCGCTGCAAAATCTGGACCCCTACAAATCAGCTGGGCTAGACAATCTGGACCCTTTCTTTCTAAAACTAGCCGCCGAAATTGTCGCAACCCCTATTACTAGTCTGTTCAACCTCTCTTTCATAACGTCTGAGATCCCCAGAGATTGGAAAGCTGCCGCGGTCATCCCCCTCTTCAAAGGGGGTGACACTCTAGATCCAAACTGCTACAGACCTATATCCATCCTGCCCTGCCTTTCGAAAGTATTTGAAAGCCAAGTTAACAAACAGATCACCGACCATTTCGAATACCACCGTACCTTCTCCGCTATGCAATCCGGTTTCCGAGCTGGTCACGGGTGCACTTCAGCCACGCTCAAGGTCATAAACGATATTATAACCGCGATTGTATAGACAGTACTGTGCAGCCGTCTTCATCGACCTGGCCAAGGCTTTCGACTCTGTCAACCACCGCATTCTTATTGGCAGACTAAATAGCCTTGGTTTCTCAAATGACTGCCTCGCCTGGTTCACCAACTACTTCTCAGATAGAGTTCAGTGTGTCAAATCGGAGGGCCTGTTGTCTGGACCTATGGCAGTCTCTATGGGGGTGCCACAGGGTTCAATTCTTGGGCCGACACTTTTCTCCGTGTATATCAATGATGTCGCTCTTGCTGCTGGTGACTCTCAGATCCACCTCTACGCAGACGACACCATTTTGTATACATCTGGCCCTTCATTGGACACTGTGTTAACAAACCTCCAAACGAGCTTCAATGCCATACAACAATCCTTCAGTAGCCTCCAACTGCTCTTAAACACTAGTAAAACTAAATGCATGCTTTTCAATCGAACGCTGCTGGCACCCGCCCACCCGACTAGAATCACCACTCTCGACGGGTCTGACCTAGAGTATGTGGACAACTACAAATACCTAGGTGTCTGGTTAGACTGTAAACTCAACTTCCAGACTCACATAAAGAATCTCCAATCCAAAGTTAAATCTAGAATCGGCTTCCTATTTCGCAACAAAGCCTCCTTCACTCATGCTGCCAAACATGCCCTCGTAAAACTGACTATCCTACCGATCCTTGACTTCGGCGATGTCATTTACAAAATAGCCTCCAACACTCTACTCAGCAAATTGGATGTAGTCTATCACAGTGCCATCCGTTTTGTCTCCAAAGCCCCATACACTACCCACCACTGTGACCTGTACGCTCTTGTTGGCTGGTCCTCACTACATGTTCGTCGTCAAACCCACTGGCTCCAGGCCATCTATAAATCACTGCTAGGCAAATCCCCGCCTTATCTTAGCTCATTGGTCACCATAGCAGCACCCACCCGTAGTCTGCGCTCCAGCAGGTATATCTCACTGGTCATTCCCAAAGCCAACACCTCCTTTGGCCGCCATTCCTTCCAGGTCTCTGCTGCCAATGACTGGAACGAATTGCAAAAATCTCTGAAGCTGGAGACTCTTATCTCCCTCAATAACTTTAAGCATCAGTTGTCAGAGCACCTTACCGATCACTGCACCTGTACACAGCCCATCTGAAATTAGCCCACCCAACTACCTCATCCCTATATTGTTATTTATTTTGCTCTTTTGCACCCCAGTATCTCTATTTGCACATAATCTCTTGCACATCTAGCATTCCAGTGTTAATACTATTGTAATTATTCTGCACTATAGCCTATTTATTGCCTTACCTCCATAACTTGCTACATTTGCACACACTGTATATATATTTTCTGTTGTATTTTTGACTTTATGTTTTTTACCCCATATGTAACTCTGTGTTGTTTTTATTGCACTGCTTTGCTTTATCTTGGCCAGGTCGCAGTTGTAAATGAGAACCTGTTCTCAACTGGTTTACCTGGTTAAATAAAGGTGAAATAAAAATAAAATAAATAAAACACTAGGAGACAAATTCACCTTTCAGCAGGACAATAACCCAATACACAAGGCCAGATATACAGTGCATTCAGAAAGTATTCAGACCCCTTGACTTTTTCCACATTTTTGTTACATTACTGCCTTATCGTAAAATTGATTCAATCGTATTTTTTTAAATTGCTCTTAACTAGGCTACATACCGCCTATTAAACCACATAGGAAGATAGTTTTATCACATGGAGGTTTCATTCAGGTCTTTGTTTAGTATTTAACTAAATACTTTGTTTGTCTTTAGCAGGACGGAGACCAGACTCTCACTCTGACAGCAGGAAGAGTCCTTCAGGGGAACCAGACCCAGAGACATCCAAACCAGCAAGACCGCACCACTGCTCTCAGTGTGGAAAGAGATTTATCCGGTTAGGACACCTGAAACAACATCAGAAAATGCACACAGGAGAGAAGCCTTACCACTGCTCCCAGTGTGGAATGACTTTTGCACGGTTAATGAACCTAGAAAGACATAAGCGAATACACTCTGGAGAGAAGCCTTACCACTGCTCCAAATGTGGCATGACTGTTACACGGTTAGTGAGTCTGAAAACGCATGAGAGAATACACACAGGTGAGAAGCCTTATAACTGTTCCCACTGTGGAAAGAGTTTTAGGTGCTTAGTGAGCCTGAAAACGCATGAGAAAATACACACAGGTGAGAAGCCTTACAAATGTTCTCATTGTGGAGTGAGTTTTAGGTGGTTAGGGACCCTGAAAACGCATGAGCGAATACACATACAAAAAAAGGAAAAGCCCTACCACTGCTTCCAGTGTGGAAAGAGATTTAACTGGTTAAGCCATCTGAATAAGCATGAAAGAATACATACACAGGAGGAGAAGACATACCACTGCTCTCTTTGTGGAAAGACATTTTCCCGGTCAGAGGACCTGAAAACACATGAGAGAATAGAGAGGCTGTGTTCTGACTTGTGTTTTTGACTGAGAATTTGTGTTTTGTTATTGCCACATTAAATCAAATTGTATGTATGAAAGTTTACTCACAAATAGGCCTACCGTACTGTTTGTTTATTATTCTGAAGACATGATCACATCTAAAATCAGAATATATATTTTTTAATGTGTTTTTTGTTGAATCATTTTCATTGATTGAATACAAGTATATATTTGGATATTGGTATTTAAAAATGTGAATGATTAAATAGATTAATAGAATGCGCTATTCTTGGTTCTAACCTTGAAACCTCTTGAATTGTATATATGATTTGGATATTGCTAAATTAATTTGATTGGATATACAGTTGAAGTTGGAAGTTTACATACACTTAGGTTGGAGTCATTAAAACTCGTTTTTCAAACGCTCCACAAATGTCTTTTTAACAAACTATAGTTTTGGCAAGTCGGTTAGGACATCTACTTTGTGCATGACACATGTAATTTTTCCAACAATTGTTTACAGACAGATTATTTCACTTATAATTCACTGTATCACAATTCCAGTGGGTCAGAAGTTTACATACACTAAGGTTGACTGTGCCTTTAAACAGCTTGGAAAATTCCAGAAAATTATGTCATGGCTTTAGAAGCTTCTGATAGGCTAATTGACATAATTTGAGTCAATTGGAGGTGTACCTGTGGATGTATTTCAAGGCCTACCTTCAAACTCAGTGCCTCTTTGCTTGACATCATGGGAAAATCAAAAGAAATCAGCCAAGACCTCAGAAAAAAATGTGTAGACCTCCACAAGTCTGGTTCATCCTTGGGAGCAATTTCCAAACGGCTGACGGTACCACGTTCATCTATACAAACAATTGTACGCAATAATAAACACCATGGGACCACGCAGCCGTCATACCGCTCAGGAAGGAGACGCGTTCTGTCCTAGAGATGAACGTACTTTGGTGCAAAAACTGCAAATCAATCCCAGAACAACAGCAAAGGACCTTGTGAATATGCTGGAGGAAACAGGTACAAAAGTATCTATATCCACAGTAAAACTAGTCCTATATCGACATAACCTGAAAGGCCGCTCAGCAAGGAAGAAGCCACTGCTCCAAAACCGCCATAAAAAAGACAGACTACGGTTTGCAACTGCACATGGGGACAAAGGTCGTACTTTTTGGAGAAATGTCCTCTGGTCTGATGAAACAAAAATAGAACTGTTTGGCAATAATGACCATCGTTATGTTTGGAGGAAAATGGGGGAGCCTGCAAGCCGAAGAGCACCATCCCAACCGTGAAGCAAGGGGGGTGGCAGCATCATGCTGTGGGGGTGCTTTGCTGCAGGAGGGACTGGTGCACTTCACAAAATAGATGGCATCATGAGGAAGGAAAATTATGTGGAGATATTGAAGCAACATCTCAAGACATCAGTCAGGAAGTTAAAGCTTGGTCGCAAATGGGTCTTCCAAATGGACAATGACCCCAAGCATACTTCCAAAGTTGTGGCAAAATGGCTTAAGGACAACAAAATCAAGGTATTGGAGTGGCCATCACAAAGCCCTGACCTCAATCATATAGAAAATGTGTGGGCAGAACTGAAAAAGTGTGTGCAATCAAGGAGGCCTACAAACCTGACTCAGTTACACCAGCTCTGTCAGGAGGAATGGGCCAAAATTCACCCATCTTATTGTGGGAAGCTTTTGGAAGGCTACCCGAAACGTTTCACCCAGGTTAAACAATTTAAAGGCAATGCTACCAAATACTAATTGTGTGTATGTAAACTTCTGACCCACTGGGAATGTGATGAAAGAAATAAAACACAAGCATTTACTGCACTGTTGGTGCTAGGAACACAAGCATTTACTGCACTGTTGGAGCTAGGAACACAGGCATTTACTGCACTGTTGGTGCTAGGAACACAAGTATTTACTGCACTGTTGGAGCTAGGAACACAAGCATTTACTGCACTGTTGGTGCTAGGAACACAAGCATTTACTGCACTGTTGGAGCTACGAACACAGGCATTTACTGCACTGTTGGTGCCAGGAACACAAGTATTTACTGCACTGTTGGAGCTAGGAACACAATAATTTCCTAGACCCGCAATAACATCTGCTAAATATGTGTATGTGGCCAATACAATTTGATTTGAATTGAATTATGTGAGGTGTTATGTGTTGTTGCCAGAGCACCTTGGTCAGTTTACCTCGGAAAATGCTGCCTTTGTCAATCTGTCGCCTAATCCTGCCTAATGGGAAGGTCAGCCCTGGAGGAAAGTATTGGAGAAAACATAAAAACGGGTAGTTTTTAAGTGACTTTCTATTTCATTGTTTGCCAGAATATATTATGTATTGAATATTTTTCCAGTCTGTGTTACCCACTCCAGTCAGCAGATGGCGATGTGAGTCTTTCTGTTGATGCTGCATGCGTGACGTATAATGTAGTGGACGGGACGTGTGGCTTCTTCAACAGCGACAACAGGCTACTGATTCAACCAGGCGGTAGTTTGATAGCCAACATAAAACCGAAACATTTAAGTTCTTTAGACCGATCTTGTGTATATTAATCTCAGTGTTTTAAACATAAAACTAGTTAAATTGAAGTTAATTTGCTAGCTAAATTAAATTAGCAAATGTGTTAAATTGATACTGAATTTAGGCTAGTCGCTAACTAGCTAGCTAACATCCCGACCATGAGCTCACTAAGCTACTCTCCTCCTGCTAAAGAAGAGGAGGTCTGCTGGACGGAGAAAGAAGCTCTGGGGCCGAACATTATCGCAAAAGAAGAGGAAGAGGATTATATTACAGTGAAAGGAGAGGAATTCGTTTTTAGAATGAAAAAGGATGAAGAGGAGGCTATCACATCGAATGAAGAGGAGGATGTTACAGTGAAAGAACCTTTTGGCGTGAAAGAGGAAGAGGAGGAAGAAGCTTTCAGAATTAAGAAGGAGGAAGAGGAGGCTATCACATTCAAAGAAGAGGATGTTATAGTGAAAGAGGAAGAGGGGGTAGAGGCTGTAACAGTGGAAGAGGAGGTAGAAGCTTTCAGAATGAAAAAGGAGGAAGAGGAGGCTGTCACATTGAAAGAAGAGGATGTTATAGTGGAAGAGGAAGAGGGGATAGAGGCTGTAACAGTGGAAGAGGAGGTAGAAGCTTTCAGAATGAAAAAGGAGGAAGAGGAGGCTGTCACATTGAAAGAAGAGGATGTTATAATGAAAGAAGAGGAAGAGGGGATAGAGGCTGTAACAGTGGAAGAGGAGGAGGTAGAAGCTTTCAGAATGAAAAAGGAGGAAGATGAGGCTGTCACATTGAAAGAAGAGGAAGAACCTTCTAGAGTGAAAGAGGCAGAGGAGGCTATTTCAATAAAAGAAAAGGAGGAAGATGTTTTGGGAGTGAAAGAGGGTGAGGAGGAAGGAATGGAGGAGGAGACTGGAGAGCTGATTAACACCAGTAAGTATTGTCTTTAAAACAGGCGTTCAAACTATGCAGTTTTTGAAATGTGTGGTTTTTAAGGGGCGTTCTACTGAAGTTCTACACTCAAATATGTTGTTCAGCGCTGTATGAATTGTTCAAAGGGAAACTGCGATTGGTGCATGCAGCTTTTAAACATTTAAATGATTAATATCCTAGCCATTGATTCTTTGAGGATAACTTATACAGTGCCTTCAGACAATGTTATTATTTTTTACCTTCATCAATATCAAATGGAATTTGTCAATGCTTACCTGGATACAGCGCCTTCAGAAATTATTCACACCCCTCGACTTTTTCCACGTTTTGATGTGTTACAGCCTGAATTGAAAATTGATTCAAGTGAGATTTTGTTTCACTGGCGTACACACAATACCCCATATTGTCAATGTGGAATTACACTTTCAGACATTTTTACAAATTAATTAAGAAATGAATAGCTGAAATGTCAGCTGAATTCAATACCCTAGTACTTTGTTTGTGATTCCATAACCCAAAATATGCTGATTTCACAACTGATTGGCACCAAAAATGTTATTAATTCACTTCGTCTCTTGCCACCAAATAATCAATCACTTCTTCGTCTTCCTTTGCCTCCAGTCTGGTTTCCACCAGATTCCACAGCCACAAAGTCAGATTCCACAGCCACAAAGTCAGATTCCACAGCCACAAAGTCAAATTCCACAGCCACAAAGTCAGATTCCATAGCCACAAAGTCAGATTCCACAGCCACAAAGTCAGATTCCACAGCCACAAAGTCCGATTTTGGGCAGAAATGCCTTCTGGAACATGGGAACTTTTATGTGCCTTAATAACAAACTTGTATTCCATCTGTAAATAAGAATAAAATGGTTAAATTACGAGCCTAGTTGGTTTAGCCATGAAAAAAGACAGGAATCTTCCCGCTAGCCGTGATTGGCTGAGATAATGGATGGGCTGGACATGCCGAGAGATGAGTTTCGGATTGGTCTGCCATGTAGCATGCTTCTGTCTATAACATGAGCTGCTCAGTATGTGTAGATAGTCCTTAAAATGCATTTATTTTATTTTTAAGATATCATTGAGAACTGCAAAAGTGTTGCTACTGGTCTCAACAACATAGCTGCCCTGAATTTAGCAGGCGCTATCGACAAAGATCAGTGGGAAAAAGTTGTGATGGACTACTTTCTGGAGGACGACTTCTGTCTAGTCTGTGTTTTTATAAATGTGCAATAATCACAAAACACAAGTATATAAGGAATTGGCAACTGGTTCTCATTCTGAGAAATAAGGTAGGCCACTTGATTTCAACATCTGTTAAATAGAGACAGGCTAGCGTGCTGTTCAAACAGTGGCAGACAGACAGGAAGGTGTGTTCATAACAATTCAACTGTTCTGCCTTGTTAGTTAGCAAATAGATCCACGTTTGTTTGTCGTCTTTAAGATCTGTGTTCCATACCGTAACTATTCCCATTGGTTTACGGAGGGCTTCTAGGAGGTAAAGAATTATATATAATGAACAAAAATATAAACGCAACAATTTCAACGATTTTACTGAGTTACAGTTCATATAAGGAAATCAGTCAATTGAAATAAATAAATTAGGCCCAAATCTATAGATTTCACATGACTGGGCAGGGGCGCAGCCATGGGTGGGCTTGGGAGGGCATAGGCCCACCCACTTGGGATCCAGGCCCGCCCGCCCAGCCAGTCAGAATTAGTTATTTCCCCACAAAAGGGCTTTATTACAGACAGAAATACTCCTCAGTGACCTTTTATTGTCCCCAGCACAAGGTGCACCTGTGTAATGATCAGCTTCTTGATATGCCACACCTGTCAGGTGGATGGATTATCTTGGCAAAGGAGAACTGCTCAATAACAGGGATGTATCCTTAACTGATATTTGCCCTATATCTTTGGATTGACGTATTTGTTTTAGCCTAAAGGCTCCAGTGATAGGGAAAACAGGGGACTGGAAGCTGGACAGCCTTGACAATTTCCCCATTTGATGGCGAACTGTGAGGAGCCATTGGTAAAACGTGAAGACCATCGCAGAGGGGTCACTATAGATCATTTTTAACACAGTCATAAACATTTGGCCAAAAATCCCATACGTTCCATAGTATACCAGAGGTGGGAAAATTGGAGACGGTCAATTTGTCTGTCATAGTTGACATGTACCTATGATGAAAATTACAGGCCTCTCTCATCTTTTTAAGTGGGAGAACTTGCACAATTGGTGGCTGACTAAATACTTTTTTCCCCACTGTACCAGAGGTGGGAAAATTGGAGACGGTCAAAGGCCTCCTCCGCATCAATTGACAGAACTGCACAGGGGGGATGGTATAGTAGATGTAATGTGTATTATATGTAGGAGACGTCTCAGATTGTCTGACGCCAATCTACGTTTGACAAAACCTGTTTGATCAGAATGAGCTCGTTTTGGGTAAAATGGTTTCAAGGTGTTTAGCTAGAACCTTGGCCTACAATGTCATGTAACTGTTGATGAGGGTGAAAGGCCTTTGACTTGGACCGAGTTGGGTCTTTACCTTTTTTCATGTAACTGTTGATGAGGGAGAAAGGCCTTTGACTTGAACCAAGTTTGGTCTTTACCTTTTTTCATGTAACTGTTGATGAGGGAGAAAGGCCTTTGACTTGAACCGAGTTGGGTCTTTACCTTTTTTCAGGTAACTGTTGATGAGGGAGAAAGGCCTTTGACTTGAACAGAGTTGGGTCTTTACCTTTATTCATGTAACGGAGAGATAATTGCAGTATTAACATCCCTGTTGGAAAAAAAAGCCCATTTGAATAGATGTTTGTACCATCTCTAATAATACCGGGCCAAGTTCAGAACAAAAGGTTAAATAGAATTCCGGTGGGATGCCATCCAGGGGATTTACCTCTGTTCATGTCTTTCAGTGCATTGTGTAGTTCATTGAGCGGTAACGGTGCATCTAGAGACTGTACATCATGGGAGGAAAGTTGCTGTTAATTCAGGCCCTCAAAAAGAGTCTCATGCTGTCTGGGGGATTTTATACTTCACAACTGTATCAGTTTTTCATGTACATTTTTAAGCTGTAAATGATTGATTGGTGAATCATGCAAGAGAACACCATCGTCAGACTGAATGGAAACAATGTCAGCAAGGCTATCATTATTGCGTCATTTTCTAGCTAAGAGGAAGCTACGTCTATTACCATCCAGATAATCCATTTGTCTGACTATGAATTAGAAAATCTGCTCTCAATCTGAGTAATGAATTTAACTCCGATTCGATGATTGATAATTCTCTGCCACAGACAGTCAGGAGTGAAATAATGTCTCGCTTGGTTCTGTTTATATGGACCTCTGTAGCTCAGCTGGTAGAGCACGGCGCTTGGAACGCCAAGGTAGTGGGTTCGATCCCCGGGACCACCCATACACAAAAAATGTATGCACGCATGACTGTAAGTCGCTTTGGATAAAAGCGTCTGCTAAATGGCATATTATTATTATTATTATTATTATTATTATTATTATTATTATTATTATTATTATTATATCCGTATAGATTTGTCTATATGAGAACGGACAAGGTGCAACCAGAAAGATGTGATTATGACCAGCCACGTAACCGAGGGGTGGGGAAAATAACATTGGAGTCACTCCACAATACTAACCTAAATGACAGAGTGAAAATATTCCAAAACATGCATCCACAATACTAACCTAAATGACAGAGTGAAAATATTCCAAAACATGCATCCTGTTGGCAATAAGGCACTAAAGAAAAGAGAGAAATGTAGTTTATGTCCTGAATACAAAGTGTTATGTTTGGGGCAAATCCAACACGTCACTGAGTACCACTGGTCATATGTTCAAGCATGGTGGTGGCTGCATCATGTTATGAGTATGCTTGTCACCTGCAAGGACTAGGGAGTTTTTTTTGTTGTTGATAAAAATAAACCGAATAGAGCTTAGCACAGGCAAAATCCTAGAGGAAAACCTGGTTCAGTCTGCTTTCCAACTGCCTTATTGCCTGCGTCCGTAACGGGTCCGCGGTCAAACGACCACCCCTCATCACTGTCAAACGCTCCCTAAAACACTTTAGCGAGCATGCCTTCCTAATTGACCTGGCCCAGGTATCCTGGATGGATATAGATCTCATTCCGTCAGTAGAGGATGCCTGGTTGTTCCTTAAAAGTAATTTCCTCTCAATCTTAAATAAACATGCCCCATTCAAAAAATACAGAACTAAGAACCGATATAGCCCCTGGTTCTCCTCAGACTTGACTGCCCTTGACCAGCACAAAAACATCCTGTGGCGTACAGCATTAGCATCAAATAGCCCCGCGATATGCAACTTTTCGGGGAAGTTAGGAACCAATATACACAAGCAGTCAGGAAAGCAAAGGCTAACTTTTTCAAACAGAAATTTGCATCCTGTAGCACTAACTCCAAAAAGTTTTGGGACACTGTAAAGTCCATGGAGAATAAGAGCACTTCCTCCCAGCTGCCCACTGCACTGAGGCTAGGAAACACTATCACCACCGATAAATCTACAATAATTGAGAATTTCAACAAGCATTTTGCTACAGCTGGCCATGCTTTCCATCTGGCTACCACTAACCCGGCCACCAACTCTGCACCCTCTGCTGCAACTTGCCCATGCCCCCCCCGCTTCTCCTTCACACAAATTCAGACAGCTGATGTTTTGAAAGCGCTGCAAAATCTGGACCCCTACAAATCAGCTGGGCTAGACAATCTGGACCCTTTCTTTCTAAAACTAGCCGCCGAAATTGTCGCAACCCTTATTACTAGTCTGTTCAACCTCTCTTTCATAACGTCTGAGATCCCCAGAGATTGGAAAGCTGCCGCGGTCATCCCCCTCTTCAAAGGGGGTGACACTCTAGATCCAAACTGCTACAGACCTATATCCATCCTGCCCTGCCTTTCGAAAGTATTCGAAAGCCAAGTTAACAAACAGATCACCGACCATTTCGAATACCACCGTACCTTCTCCGCTATGCAATCCGGTTTCCGAGCTGGTCACGGGTGCACTTCAGCCACGCTCAAGGTCATAAACGATATTATAACCGCGATTGATAATAGACAGTACTGTGCAGCCGTCTTCATCGACCTGGCCAAGGCTTTCGACTCTGTCAACCACCGCCTTCTTATTGGCAGACTAAATAGCCTTGGTTTCTCAAATGACTGCCTCGCCTGGTTCACCAACTACTTCTCAGATAGAGTTCAGTGTGTCAAATCGGAGGGCCTGTTGTCTGGACCTATGGCAGTCTCTATGGGGGTGCCACAGGGTTCAATTCTTGGGCCGACACTTTTCTCCGTGTATATCAATGATGTCGCTCTTGCTGCTGGTGACTCTCAGATCCACTTCTACGCAGACGACACCATTTTGTATACATCTGGCCCTTCATTGGACACTGTGTTAACAAACCTCCAAACGAGCTTCAATGCCATACAACAATCCTTCAGTAGCCTCCAACTGCTCTTAAACACTAGTAAAACTAAATGCATGCTTTTCAATCGAACGCTGCTGGCACCCGCCCACCCGACTAGAATCACCACTCTCGACGGGTCTGACCTAGAGTATGTGGACAACTACAAATACCTAGGTGTCTGGTTAGACTGTAAACTCAACTTCCAGACTCACATAAAGAATCTCCAATCCAAAGTTAAATCTAGAATCGGCTTCCTATTTCGCAACAAAGCCTCCTTCACTCATGCTGCCAAACATGCCCTCGTAAAACTGACTATCCTACCGATCCTTGACTTCGGCGATGTCATTTACAAAATAGCCTCCAACACTCTACTCAGCAAATTGGATGTAGTCTATCACAGTGCCATCCGTTTTGTCTCCAAAGCCCCATACACTACCCACCACTGTGACCTGTACGCTCTTGTTGGCTGGTCCTCACTACATGTTCGTCGTCAAACCCACTGGCTCCAGGCCATCTATAAATCACTGCTAGGCAAATCCCCGCCTTATCTTAGCTCATTGGTCACCATAGCAGCACCCACCCGTAGTCTGCGCTCCAGCAGGTATATCTCACTGGTCATTCCCAAAGCCAACACCTCCTTTGGCTGCCATTCCTTCCAGTTCTCTGCTGCCAATGACTGGAACCAATTGCAAAAATCTCTGAAGCTGGAGACTCTTATCTCCCTCAATAACTTTAAGCATCAGTTGTCAGAGCACCTTACCGATCACTGCACCTGTACACAGCCCATCTGAAATTAGCCCACCCAACTACCTCATCCCTATATTGTTATTTATTTTGCTCTTTTGCACCCCAGTATCTCTATTTGCACATAATCTCTTGCACATCTAGCATTCCAGTGTTAATACTATTGTAATTATTCTGTACTATAGCCTATTTATTGCCTTACCTCCATAACTTGCTACATTTGCACACACTGTATATATATTTTCTGTTGTATTTTTGACTTTATGTTTTTTACCCCATATGTAACTCTGTGTTGTTTTTATTGCACTGCTTTGCTTTATCTTGGCCAGGTCGCAGTTGTAAATGAGAACCTGTTCTCAACTGGTTTACCTGGTTAAATAAAGGTGAAATAAAAATTAAATAAATAAAACACTAGGAGACAAATTCACCTTTCAGCAGGACAATAACCCAATACACAAGGCCAGATATACAGTGCATTCGGAAAGTATTCAGACCCCTTGACTTTTTCCACATTTTTGTTACATTACTGCCTTATCGTAAAATTGATTCAATCGTATTTTTTTAAATTGCTCTTAACTAGGCTACATACCGCCTATTAAACCACATAGGAAGATAGTTTTATCACATGGAGGTTTCATTCAGGTCTTTGTTTAGTATTTAACTAAATACTTTGTTTGTCTTTAGCAGGAGGGAGACCAGACTCTCACTCTGACAGCAGGAAGAGTCCTTCAGGGGAACCAGACCCAGAGACATCCAAACCAGCAAGACCGCACCACTGCTCTCAGTGTGGAAAGAGATTTATCCGGTTAGGACACCTGAAACAACATCAGAAAATGCACACAGGAGAGAAGCCTTACCACTGCTCCCAGTGTGGAATGACTTTTGCACGGTTAATGAACCTAGAAAGACATAAGCGAATACACTCTGGAGAGAAGCCTTACCACTGCTCCAAATCTGGCATGACTGTTACACGGTTAGTGAGTCTGAAAACGCATGAGAGAATACACACAGGTGAGAAGCCTTATAACTGTTCCCACTGTGGAAAGAGTTTTAGGTGCTTAGTGAGCCTGAAAACGCATGAGAAAATACACACAGGTGAGAAGCCTTACAAATGTTCTCATTGTGGAGTGAGTTTTAGGTGGTTAGGGACCCTGAAAACGCATGAGCGAATACACATACAAAAAAAGGAAAAGCCCTACCACTGCTTCCAGTGTGGAAAGAGATTTAACTGGTTAAGCCATCTGAATAAGCATGAAAGAATACATACACAGGAGGAGAAGACATACCACTGCTCTCTTTGTGGAAAGACATTTTCCCGGTCAGAGGACCTGAAAACACATGAGAGAATAGAGAGGCTGTGTTCTGACTTGTGTTTTTGACTGAGAATTTGTGTTTTGTTATTGCCACATTAAATCAAATTGTATGTATGAAAGTTTACTCACAAATAGGCCTACCGTACTGTTTGTTTATTATTCTGAAGACATGATCACATCTAAAATCAGAATATATATTTTTTTAATGTGTTTTTTGTTGAATCATTTTCATTGATTGAATACAAGTATATATTTGGATATTGGTATTTAAAAATGTGAATGATTAAATAGATTAATAGAATGCGCTATTCTTGGTTCTAACCTTGAAACCTCTTGAATTGTATATATGATTTGGATATTGCTAAATTAATTTGATTGGATATACAGTTGAAGTTGGAAGTTTACATACACTTAGGTTGGAGTCATTAAAACTCGTTTTTCAAACGCTCCACAAATGTCTTTTTAACAAACTATAGTTTTGGCAAGTCGGTTAGGACATCTACTTTGTGCATGACACATGTAATTTTTCCAACAATTGTTTACAGACAGATTATTTCACTTATAATTCACTGTATCACAATTCCAGTGGGTCAGAAGTTTACATACACTAAGGTTGACTGTGCCTTTAAACAGCTTGGAAAATTCCAGAAAATTATGTCATGGCTTTAGAAGCTTCTGATAGGCTAATTGACATAATTTGAGTCAATTGGAGGTGTACCTGTGGATGTATTTCAAGGCCTACCTTCAAACTCAGTGCCTCTTTGCTTGACATCATGGGAAAATCAAAAGAAATCAGCCAAGACCTCAGAAAAAAATGTGTAGACCTCCACAAGTCTGGTTCATCCTTGGGAGCAATTTCCAAACGGCTGACGGTACCACGTTCATCTATACAAACAATTGTACGCAATAATAAACACCATGGGACCACGCAGCCGTCATACCGCTCAGGAAGGAGACGCGTTCTGTCCTAGAGATGAACGTACTTTGGTGCAAAAACTGCAAATCAATCCCAGAACAACAGCAAAGGACCTTGTGAATATGCTGGAGGAAACAGGTACAAAAGTATCTATATCCACAGTAAAACTAGTCCTATATCGACATAACCTGAAAGGCCGCTCAGCAAGGAAGAAGCCACTGCTCCAAAACCGCCATAAAAAAGACAGACTACGGTTTGCAACTGCACATGGGGACAAAGGTCGTACTTTTTGGAGAAATGTCCTCTGGTCTGATGAAACAAAAATAGAACTGTTTGGCAATAATGACCATCGTTATGTTTGGAGGAAAATGGGGGAGCCTGCAAGCCGAAGAGCACCATCCCAACCGTGAAGCAAGGGGGTGGCAGCATCATGCTGTGGGGGTGCTTTGCTGCAGGAGGGACTGGTGCACTTCACAAAATAGATGGCATCATGAGGAAGGAAAATTATGTGGAGATATTGAAGCAACATCTCAAGACATCAGTCAGGAAGTTAAAGCTTGGTCGCAAATGGGTCTTCCAAATGGACAATGACCCCAAGCATACTTCCAAAGTTGTGGCAAAATGGCTTAAGGACAACAAAATCAAGGTATTGGAGTGGCCATCACAAAGCCCTGACCTCAATCATATAGAAAATGTGTGGGCAGAACTGAAAAAGTGTGTGCAATCAAGGAGGCCTACAAACCTGACTCAGTTACACCAGCTCTGTCAGGAGGAATGGGCCAAAATTCACCCATCTTATTGTGGGAAGCTTTTGGAAGGCTACCCGAAACGTTTCACCCAGGTTAAACAATTTAAAGGCAATGCTACCAAATACTAATTGTGTGTATGTAAACTTCTGACCCACTGGGAATGTGATGAAAGAAATAAAACACAAGCATTTACTGCACTGTTGGTGCTAGGAACACAAGCATTTACTGCACTGTTGGAGCTAGGAACACAGGCATTTACTGCACTGTTGGTGCTAGGAACACAAGTATTTACTGCACTGTTGGAGCTAGGAACACAAGCATTTACTGCACTGTTGGTGCTAGGAACACAAGCATTTACTGCACTGTTGGAGCTACGAACACAGGCATTTACTGCACTGTTGGTGCTAGGAACACAAGGATTTACTGCACTGTTGGAGCTAGGAACACAATAATTTCCTAGACCCGCAATAACATCTGCTAAATATGTGTATGTGGCCAATACAATTTGATTTGAATTGAATTATGTGAGGTGTTATGTGTTGTTGCCAGAGCACCTTGGTCAGTTTACCTCGGAAAATGCTGCCTTTGTCAATCTGTCGCCTAATCCTGCCTAATGGGCAGGTCAGCCCTGGAGGAAAGTATTGGAGAAAACATAAAAACGGGTAGTTTTTAAGTGACTTTCTATTTCATTGTTTGCCAGAATATATTATGTATTGAATATTTTTCCAGTCTGTGTTACCCACTCCAGTCAGCAGATGGCGATGTGAGTCTTTCTGTTGATGCTGCATGCGTGACGTATAATGTAGTGGACGGGACGTGTGGCTTCTTCAACAGCGACAACAGGCTACTGATTCAACCAGGCGGTAGTTTGATAGCCAACATAAAACCGAAACATTTAAGTTCTTTAGACCGATCTTGTGTATATTAATCTCAGTGTTTTAAACATAAAACTAGTTAAATTGAAGTTAATTTGCTAGCTAAATTAAATTAGCAAATGTGTTAAATTGATACTGAATTTAGGCTAGTCGCTAACTAGCTAGCTAACATCCCGACCATGAGCTCACTAAGCTACTCTCCTCCTGCTAAAGAAGAGGAGGTCTGCTGGGACGGAGAAAGAAGCTCTGGGGCCGAACATTATCGCAAAAGAAGAGGAAGAGAAGTATATTACAGTGAAAGGAGAGGAATTCGTTTTTAGAATGAAAAGGAATGAAGAGGAGGCTATCACATCGAAAGAAGAGGAGGATGTTACAGTGAAAGAACCTTTTGGCGTGAAAGAGGAAGAGGAGAAAGAAGCTTTCAGAATTAAGAAGGAGGAAGAGGAGGCTATCACATTCAAAGAAGAGGATGTTATAGAGGAAGAGGGGGTAGAGGCTGTAACAGTGGAAGAGGAGGAGGTAGAAGCTTTCAGAATGAAAAAGGAGGAAGAGGAGGCTGTCACATTGAAAGAAGAGGATGTTATAGTGAAAGAGGAAGAGGGGGGGTAGAGGCTGTAACAGTGGAAGAGGAGGAGGTAGAAGCTTTCAGAATTAAGGAGGAAGAGGAGGCTGTCACATTCAAAGAAGAGGATGTTATAGTGGAAGAGGAAGGGGGGATAGAGGCTGTAACAGTGGAAGAGGAGGAGGTAGAAGCTTTCAGAATGAAAAAGGAGGAAGAGGAGTATGTCACATTGAAAGAAGAGGATGTTATAATGAAAGAAGAGGAAGAACCTTCTAGAGTGAAAGAGGCAGAGGAGGCTATTTCAATAAAAGAAAAGGAGGAAGATGTTTTGGGAGTTAAAGAGGGTGAGGAGGAAGAAATGGAGGAGGAGACTGGAGATCTGATTAACACCAGTAAGTATTGTCTTTAAAACAGGCGTTCAAACTATGCAGTTGTTGAAATGTGTGGTGTTTAAGGGGCGTTCTACTGAATTCTACACTCAAATATGTTGTTCAGCGCTGTATGAATTGTTAAAAGGAAAACTGCGATTGGTGCATGCAGCTTTTAAACATTTAAATGAATAATATCCTAGCCATTGATTCTTTGAGGATAACTTATACAGTGCCTTCAGACAATGTTATTATTTTTTACCTTCATCAATATCAAATGGAATTTGTCAATGCTTACCTGGATACAGCGCCTTCAGAAATTATTCACACCCCTCCACTTTTTCCACATTTTGATGTGTTACAGCCTGAATTGAAAATTGAGTCAATTGAGATTTTGTTTCACTGGCGTACACACAATACCCCATATTGTCAATGTGGAATTACACTTTCAGACATTTTTACAAATTAATTAAGAAATGAATAGCTGAAATGTCAGCTGAATTCAATACCCTAGTACTTTGTTTGTGATTCCATAACCCAAAATATGCTGATTTCACAACTGATTGGCACCAAAAATGTTATTAATTCACTTCGTCTCTTGCCACCAAATAATCAATCACTTCTTCGTCTACCTTTGCCTCCAGTCTGGTTTCCACCAGATTCCACAGCCACAAAGTCAGATTCCACAACCACAAAGTCAGATTCCACAGCCACAAAGTCAGATTCCACAGCCACAAAGTCAGATTCCACAGCCACAAAGTCAGATTCCACAGCCACAAAGTCAGATTCCACAGCCACAAAGTCAGATTCCTACATTTTGTTTTCATCCAAATTAGTTTTGGGCAGAAATGCCTTCTGGAACATGGGAACTTTTATGTGCCTTAATAACAAACTTGTATTCCATCTGTAAAATAAGAATCAAATGGTTAAATTACGAGCCTAGTTGGTTTAGTCATGAAAAAAGACAGGAACCTTCCCGCTAGCCGTGATTGGCTGAGATAATGGATGGACTGGACATGCCGAGAGATGAGTTTCGGATTGGTCTGCCATGTAGCATGCTTCTGTCTATAACATGAGCCGCTCAGTATGTGTAGATAGTCCTTAAAATGCATTTATTTTATTTTTAAGATATCATAGAGAACTGCAAAAGTGTTGCTACTGGTCTCAACAACATGGCTGCCCTGAATTTAGCAGGCGCTATCGACAAAGATCAGTGGGAAAAAGTTGTGATGGACTACTTTCTGCAGGACGACTTCTGTCTAGTCTGTGTTTTTATAAATGTGCAATAATCACAAAACACAATTATATAAGGAATTGGCAACTGGTTCTCATTCTGAGAAATAAGGTAGGCCACTTGATTTCAACATCTGTTAAATAGAGACAGGCTAGCGTGCTGTTCAAACAGTGGCAGACAGACAGGAAGGTGTGTTCATAACAATTCAACTGTTCTGCCTTGTTAGTTAGCAAATAGATCCACGTTTGTTTGTCGTCTTTAAGATCTGTGTTCCATACCGTAACTATTCCCATTGGTTTACGGAGGGCTTCTAGGAGGTAAACAATTATATATAATGAATAAAAATATAAACGCAACAATTTCAACGATTTCACTGAGTTACAGTTCATATAAGGAAATCAGTCAGTTGAAATAAATAAATTAGGCCCAAGTCTATAGATTTCACATGACTGGGCAGGGGCGCAGCCATGGGTGGGCTTGGGAGGCCATAGGATCCAGGCCCGCCTGCCCAGCCAGTCCAAATTAGTTTTTTTCCCCACAAAAGGGCTTTATTACAGACAGAAATACTCCTCAGTGACCTTTTATTGTCCCCAGCACAAGGTGCACCTGTGTAATGATCAGCTCCTTGATATGCCACACCTGTCAGGTGGATGGATTATCTTGGCAAAGGAGAACCGCTCACTAACAGGGATGTATCCTTAACTGATATTTGCCCTATATCTTTGGATTGACGTATTTGTTTTAGCTAAAGGCTCCAGTGATGGGGCAAACAGGGGACTGGAAGCTGGACAGCCTTGACATTTTAAAGTTGTAAATGATTGATGGTGAATCATGCAAGAGAACACCATCGTCAGACTGAATGGAAACAATGTCAGCAAGACTATCATTATTGCGTCATTTTCTAGCTAAGAGGAAGCTACGTCTATTACCATCCAGATAATCCATTTGTCTGACTATGAATTAGAAAATCTGCTCTCAATCTGAGTAATGAATTTAACTCCGATTCGATGATTGATAATTCTCTGCCACAGACAGTCAGGAGTGAAAGAAGCAGCCGAGTGAAATAATGTCTCGCTTGGTTCTGTTTATATGGACCTCTGTAGCTCAGCTGGTAGAGCACGGCGCTTGGAACGCCAAGGTAGTGGGTTCGATCCCCGGGACCACCCATACACAAAAAATGTATGCACGCATGACTGTAAGTCGCTTTGGATAAAAGCGTCTGCTAAATGGCATATTATTATTATTATTATTATTATTATTATTATTATTATTATTATTATTATTGTATCCGTATAGATTTGTCTATATGAGAACGGACAAGGTGCAACCAGAAAGATGTGATTATGACCAGCCACGTAACCGAGGGTGGGGAAAATAACATTGAGTCACAAAAAATAGATTAAACAGCATACAAATAATAAATGACAGAGTGAAAATATCAAACATGCATAAATAACTAAAGACAATAAATATTCCAAATCATAATATAAAAATGAAGTCATCCACAATACTAACCTAAATGACAGAGTGAAAATATTCCAAAACATGCATCCTGTTGGCAATAAGGCACTAAAGAAAAGAGAGAAATGTAGTTTGTCCTGAATACAAAGTGTTATGTTTGGGGCAAATCCAACACATCACTGAGTACCACTGTTCATATGTTCAAGCATGATGGTGGCTGCATCATGTTATGAGTATGCTTGTCACCTGCAAGGACTAGGGAGTTTTTTTGTTGTTGTTAAAAATAAACCGAATAGAGCTTAGCACAGGCAAAATCCTAGAGGAAAACCTGGTTCAGTCTGCTTTCCAACTGCCTTATTGCCTGCGTCCGTAACGGGTCCGCGGTCAAACGACCACCCCTCATCACTGTCAAACGCTCCCTAAAACACTTTAGCGAGCATGCCTTCCTAATTGACCTGGCCCAGGTATCCTGGATGGATATAGATCTCATTCCGTCAGTAGAGGATGCCTGGTTGTTCCTTAAAAGTAATTTCCTCTCAATCTTAAATAAACATGCCCCATTCAAAAAATACAGAACTAAGAACCGATATAGCCCCTGGTTCTCCTCAGACTTGACTGCCCTTGACCAGCACAAAAACATCCTGTGGCGTACAGCATTAGCATCAAATAGCCCCCGCGATATGCAACTTTTCAGGGAAGTTAGGAACCAATATACACAAGCAGTCAGGAAAGCAAAGGCTAACTTTTTCAAACAGAAATTTGCATCCTGTAGCACTAACTCCAAAAAGTTTTGGGACACTGTAAAGTCCATGGAGAATAAGAGCACTTCCTCCCAGCTGCCCACTGCACTGAGGCTAGGAAACACTATCACCACCGATAAATCTACAATAATCGAGAATTTCAACAAGCATTTTGCTACAGCTGGCCATGCTTTCCATCTGGCTACCACTAACCCGGCCACCAACTCTGCACCCTCTGCTGCAACTTGCCCATGCCCCCCCCGCTTCTCCTTCACACAAATTCAGACAGCTGATGTTTTGAAAGCGCTGCAAAATCTGGACCCCTACAAATCAGCTGGGCTAGACAATCTGGACCCTTTCTTTCTAAAACTAGCCGCCGAAATTGTCGCAACCCCTATTACTAGTCTGTTCAACCTCTCTTTCATAACGTCTGAGATCCCCAGAGATTGGAAAGCTGCCGCGGTCATCCCCCTCTTCAAAGGGGGTGACACTCTAGATCCAAACTGCTACAGACCTATATCCATCCTGCCCTGCCTTTCGAAAGTATTTGAAAGCCAAGTTAACAAACAGATCACCGACCATTTCGAATACCACCGTACCTTCTCCGCTATGCAATCCGGTTTCCGAGCTGGTCACGGGTGCACTTCAGCCACGCTCAAGGTCATAAACGATATTATAACCGCGATTGATAGACAGTACTGTGCAGCCGTCTTCATCGACCTGGCCAAGGCTTTCGACTCTGTCAACCACCGCATTCTTATTGGCAGACTAAATAGCCTTGGTTTCTCAAATGACTGCCTCGCCTGGTTCACCAACTACTTCTCAGATAGAGTTCAGTGTGTCAAATCGGAGGGCCTGTTGTCTGGACCTATGGCAGTCTCTATGGGGGTGCCACAGGGTTCAATTCTTGGGCCGACACTTTTCTCCGTGTATATCAATGATGTCGCTCTTGCTGCTGGTGACTCTCAGATCCACCTCTACGCAGACGACACCATTTTGTATACATCTGGCCCTTCATTGGACACTGTGTTAACAAACCTCCAAACGAGCTTCAATGCCATACAACAATCCTTCAGTAGCCTCCAACTGCTCTTAAACACTAGTAAAACTAAATGCATGCTTTTCAATCGAACGCTGCTGGCACCCGCCCACCCGACTAGAATCACCACTCTCGACGGGTCTGACCTAGAGTATGTGGACAACTACAAATACCTAGGTGTCTGGTTAGACTGTAAACTCAACTTCCAGACTCACATAAAGAATCTCCAATCCAAAGTTAAATCTAGAATCGGCTTCCTATTTCGCAACAAAGCCTCCTTCACTCATGCTGCCAAACATGCCCTCGTAAAACTGACTATCCTACCGATCCTTGACTTCGGCGATGTCATTTACAAAATAGCCTCCAACACTCTACTCAGCAAATTGGATGTAGTCTATCACAGTGCCATCCGTTTTGTCTCCAAAGCCCCATACACTACCCACCACTGTGACCTGTACGCTCTTGTTGGCTGGTCCTCACTACATGTTCGTCGTCAAACCCACTGGCTCCAGGCCATCTATAAATCACTGCTAGGCAAATCCCCGCCTTATCTTAGCTAATTGGTCACCATAGCAGCACCCACCCGTAGTCTGCGCTCCAGCAGGTATATCTCACTGGTCATTCCCAAAGCCAACACCTCCTTTGGCCGCCATTCCTTCCAGGTCTCTGCTGCCAATGACTGGAACGAATTGCAAAAATCTCTGAAGCTGGAGACTCTTATCTCCCTCAATAACTTTAAGCATCAGTTGTCAGAGCACCTTACCGATCACTGCACCTGTACACAGCCCATCTGAAATTAGCCCACCCAACTACCTCATCCCTATATTGTTATTTATTTTGCTCTTTTGCACCCCAGTATCTCTATTTGCACATAATCTCTTGCACATCTAGCATTCCAGTGTTAATACTATTGTAATTATTCTGCACTATAGCCTATTTATTGCCTTACCTCCATAACTTGCTACATTTGCACACACTGTATATATATTTTCTGTTGTATTTTTGACTTTATGTTTTTTACCCCATATGTAACTCTGTGTTGTTTTTATTGCACTGCTTTGCTTTATCTTGGCCAGGTCGCAGTTGTAAATGAGAACCTGTTCTCAACTGGTTTACCTGGTTAAATAAAGGTGAAATAAAAATAAAATAAATAAAACACTAGGAGACAAATTCACCTTTCAGCAGGACAATAACCCAATACACAAGGCCAGATATACAGTGCATTCGGAAAGTATTCAGACCCCTTGACTTTTTCCACATTTTTGTTACATTACTGCCTTATCGTAAAATTGATTCAATCGTATTTTTTTAAATTGCTCTTAACTAGGCTACATACCGCCTATTAAACCACATAGGAAGATAGTTTTATCACATGGAGGTTTCATTCAGGTCTTTGTTTAGTATTTAACTAAATACTTTGTTTGTCTTTAGCAGGACGGAGACCAGACTCTCACTCTGACAGCAGGAAGAGTCCTTCAGGGGAACCAGACCCAGAGACATCCAAACCAGCAAGACCGCACCACTGCTCTCAGTGTGGAAAGAGATTTATCCGGTTAGGACACCTGAAACAACATCAGAAAATGCACACAGGAGAGAAGCCTTACCACTGCTCCCAGTGTGGAATGACTTTTGCACGGTTAATGAACCTAGAAAGACATAAGCGAATACACTCTGGAGAGAAGCCTTACCACTGCTCCAAATGTGGCATGACTGTTACACGGTTAGTGAGTCTGAAAACGCATGAGAGAATACACACAGGTGAGAAGCCTTATAACTGTTCCCACTGTGGAAAGAGTTTTAGGTGCTTAGTGAGCCTGAAAACGCATGAGAAAATACACACAGGTGAGAAGCCTTACAAATGTTCTCATTGTGGAGTGAGTTTTAGGTGGTTAGGGACCCTGAAAACGCATGAGCGAATACACATACAAAAAAAGGAAAAGCCCTACCACTGCTTCCAGTGTGGAAAGAGATTTAACTGGTTAAGCCATCTGAATAAGCATGAAAGAATACATACACAGGAGGAGAAGACATACCACTGCTCTCTTTGTGGAAAGACATTTTCCCGGTCAGAGGACCTGAAAACACATGAGAGAATAGAGAGGCTGTGTTCTGACTTGTGTTTTTGACTGAGAATTTGTGTTTTGTTATTGCCACATTAAATCAAATTGTATGTATGAAAGTTTACTCACAAATAGGCCTACCGTACTGTTTGTTTATTATTCTGAAGACATGATCACATCTAAAATCAGAATATATATTTTTTAATGTGTTTTTTGTTGAATCATTTTCATTGATTGAATACAAGTATATATTTGGATATTGGTATTTAAAAAATGTGAATGATTAAATAGATTAATAGAATGCGCTATTCTTGGTTCTAACCTTGAAACCTCTTGAATTGTATATATGATTTGGATATTGCTAAATTAATTTGATTGGATATACAGTTGAAGTTGGAAGTTTACATACACTTAGGTTGGAGTCATTAAAACTCGTTTTTCAAACGCTCCACAAATGTCTTTTTAACAAACTATAGTTTTGGCAAGTCGGTTAGGACATCTACTTTGTGCATGACACATGTAATTTTTCCAACAATTGTTTACAGACAGATTATTTCACTTATAATTCACTGTATCACAATTCCAGTGGGTCAGAAGTTTACATACACTAAGGTTGACTGTGCCTTTAAACAGCTTGGAAAATTCCAGAAAATTATGTCATGGCTTTAGAAGCTTCTGATAGGCTAATTGACATAATTTGAGTCAATTGGAGGTGTACCTGTGGATGTATTTCAAGGCCTACCTTCAAACTCAGTGCCTCTTTGCTTGACATCATGGGAAAATCAAAAGAAATCAGCCAAGACCTCAGAAAAAAATGTGTAGACCTCCACAAGTCTGGTTCATCCTTGGGAGCAATTTCCAAACGGCTGACGGTACCACGTTCATCTATACAAACAATTGTACGCAATAATAAACACCATGGGACCACGCAGCCGTCATACCGCTCAGGAAGGAGACGCGTTCTGTCCTAGAGATGAACGTACTTTGGTGCAAAAACTGCAAATCAATCCCAGAACAACAGCAAAGGACCTTGTGAATATGCTGGAGGAAACAGGTACAAAAGTATCTATATCCACAGTAAAACTAGTCCTATATCGACATAACCTGAAAGGCCGCTCAGCAAGGAAGAAGCCACTGCTCCAAAACCGCCATAAAAAAGACAGACTACGGTTTGCAACTGCACATGGGGACAAAGGTCGTACTTTTTGGAGAAATGTCCTCTGGTCTGATGAAACAAAAATAGAACTGTTTGGCAATAATGACCATCGTTATGTTTGGAGGAAAATGGGGGAGCCTGCAAGCCGAAGAGCACCATCCCAACCGTGAAGCAAGGGGGTGGCAGCATCATGCTGTGGGGGTGCTTTGCTGCAGGAGGGACTGGTGCACTTCACAAAATAGATGGCATCATGAGGAAGGAAAATTATGTGGAGATATTGAAGCAACATCTCAAGACATCAGTCAGGAAGTTAAAGCTTGGTCGCAAATGGGTCTTCCAAATGGACAATGACCCCAAGCATACTTCCAAAGTTGTGGCAAAATGGCTTAAGGACAACAAAATCAAGGTATTGGAGTGGCCATCACAAAGCCCTGACCTCAATCATATAGAAAATGTGTGGGCAGAACTGAAAAAAGTGTGTGCAATCAAGGAGGCCTACAAACCTGACTCAGTTACACCAGCTCTGTCAGGAGGAATGGGCCAAAATTCACCCATCTTATTGTGGGAAGCTTTTGGAAGGCTACCCGAAACGTTTCACCCAGGTTAAACAATTTAAAGGCAATGCTACCAAATACTAATTGTGTGTATGTAAACTTCTGACCCACTGGGAATGTGATGAAAGAAATAAAACACAAGCATTTACTGCACTGTTGGAGCTAGGAACACAGGCATTTACTGCACTGTTGGAGCTAGGAACACAAGGATTTACTGCACTGTTGGTGCTAGGAACACAAGCATTTACTGCACTGTTGGAGCTAGGAACACAAGCATTTACTGCACTGTTGGTGCTAGGAACACAAGCATTTACTGCACTGTTGGAGCTACGAACACAGGCATTTACTGCACTGTTGGTGCCAGGAACACAAGTATTTACTGCACTGTTGGAGCTAGGAACACAATAATTTCCTAGACCCGCAATAACATCTGCTAAATATGTGTATGTGGCCAATACAATTTGATTTGAATTGAATTATGTGAGGTGTTATGTGTTGTTGCCAGAGCACCTTGGTCAGTTTACCTCGGAAAATGCTGCCTTTGTCAATCTGTCGCCTAATCCTGCCTAATGGGCAGGTCAGCCCTGGAGGAAAGTATTGGAGAAAACATAAAAACGGGTAGTTTTTAAGTGACTTTCTATTTCATTGTTTGCCAGAATATATTATGTATTGAATATTTTTCCGGTCTGTGTTACCCACTCCAGTCAGCAGATGGCGATGTGAGTCTTTCTGGTGATGCTGCATGCGTGACGTATAATCTAGTGGACGGGACGTGTAGCTTCTTCAACAGCGACAACAGGCTACTGATTCAACCAGGCGGTAGTTTGCTAGCCAACATAAAACCGAAACATTTAAGTTCTTTAGACCGTTCTTGTGTATATTAATCTCAGTGTTTTAAACATAAAACTAGTTAAATTGAAGTTAATTTGCTAGCTAAATTAAATTAGCAAATGTGTTAAATTGATACTGAGTTTAGGCTAGTCGCTAACTAGCTAGCTAACATCACGACCATGAGCTCACTAAGCTACTCTCCTCCTGCTAAAGAAGAGGAGGTCTGCTGGACGGAGAAAGAAGCTCTGGGGCTGAACATTATCGCAAAAGAAGAGGAAGAGGATTATATTACAGTGAAAGGAGAGGAATTCGTTTTTAGAATGAAAAAGGATGAAGAGGAGGCTATCACATCGAATGAAGAGGAGGATGTTACAGTGAAAGAACCTTTTGGCGTGAAAGAGGAAGAGGAGGAAGAAGCTTTCAGAATTAAGGAGGAGGAAGAGGAGGCTATCACATTCAAAGAAGAGGATGTTATAGTGAAAGAGGAAGAGGGGGAGAGGCTGTAACAGTGGAAGAGGAGGAGGTAGAAGCTTTCAGAATGAAAAAGGAGGAAGAGGAGGCTGTCACATTGAAAGAAGAGGATGTTATAGTGGAAGAGGAAGAGGGGATAGAGGCTGTAACAGTGGAAGAGGAGGAGGTAGAAGCTTTCAGAATGAAAAAGGAGGAAGAGGAGGCTGTCACATTGAAAGAAGAGGATGTTATAATGAAAGAAGAGGAAGAACCTTCTAGAGTGAAAGAGGCAGAGGAGGCTATTTCAATAAAAGAAAAGGAGGAAGATGTTTTGGGAGTGAAAGAGGGTGAGGAGGAAGGAATGGAGGAGGAGACTGGAGAGCTGATTAACACCAGTAAGTATTGTCTTTAAAACAGGCGTTCAAACTATGCAGTTGTTGAAATGTGTGGTTTTTAAGGGGCGTTCTACTGAAGTTCTACACTCAAATATGTTGTTCAGCGCTGTATGAATTGTTAAAAGGGAAACTGCGATTGGTGCATGCAGCTTTTAAACATTTAAATGAATAATATCCTAGCCATTGATTCTTTGAGGATAACTTATACAGTGCCTTCAGACAATGTTATTATTTTTTACCTTCATCAATATCAAATGGAATTTGTCAATGCTTACCTGGATACAGCGCCTTCAGAAATTATTCACACCCCTCGACTTTTTCCACATTTTGATGTGTTACAGCCTGAATTGAAAATTGATTCAATTGAGATTTTGTTTCACTGGCGTACACACAATACCCCCCATATTGTCAATGTGGAATTACACTTACAGACATTTTTACAAATTAATTAAGAAATGAATAGCTGAAATGTCAGCTGAATTCAATACCCTAGTACTTTGTTTGTGATTCCATAACCCAAAATATGCTGATTTCACAACTGATTGGCACCAAAAATGTTATTAATTCACTTCGTCTCTTGCCACCAAATAATCAATCACTTCTTCGTCTTCCTTTGCCTCCAGTCTGGTTTCCACCAGATTCCACAGCCACAAAGTCAGATTCCACAGCCACAAAGTCAGATTCCACAGCCACAAAGTCAGATTCCACAGCCACAAAGTCAGATTCCACAGCCACAAAGTCAGATTCCACAGCCACAAAGTCAGATTCACAAGACACAACATCACAGAAAAGCAGATTCCACAGCCACAAAGTCAGATTAAATTTTGTTTTCATCCAAATTAGTTTTGGGCAGAAATGCCTTCTGGAACATGGGAACTTTTATGTGCCTTAATAACAAACTTGTATTCCATCTGTAAATAAGAATAAAATGGTTAAATTACGAACCTAGTTGGTTTAGCCATGAAAAAAGACAGGAACCTTCCCGCTAGCCGTGATTGGCCGAGATAAAGGATGGGCTGGACATGCCGAGAGATGCGTTTCGGATTGGTCTGCCATGTAGCATGCTTCTGTCTATAACATGAGCTGCTCAGTATGTGTAGATAGTCCTTAAAATGCATTTATTTTATTTTTAAGATATCATTGAGAACTGCAAAAGTGTTGCTACTGGTCTCAACAACATGGCTGCCCTGAATTTAGCAGGCGCTATCGACAAAGATCAGTGGGAAAAAGTTGTGATGGACTACTTTCTGGAGGACGACTTCTGTCTAGTCTGTGTTTTTATAAATGTGCAATAATCACAAAACACAAGTATATAAGGAATTGGCAACTGGTTCTCATTCTGAGAAATAAGGTAGGCCACTTGATTTCAACATCTGTTAAATAGAGACAGGCTAGCGTGCTGTTCAAACAGTGGCAGACAGACAGGAAGGTGTGTTCATAACAATTCAACTGTTCTGCCTTGTTAGTTAGCAAATAGATCCACGTTTGTTTGTCGTCTTTAAGATCTGTGTTCCATACCGTAACTATTCCCATTGGTTTACGGAGGGCTTCTAGGAGGTAAAGAATTATATATAATGAACAAAAATATAAACGCAACAATTTCAACGATTTTACTGAGTTACAGTTCATATAAGGAAATCAGTCAATTGAAATAAATAAATTAGGCCCAAATCTATAGATTTCACATGACTGGGCAGGGGCGCAGCCATGGGTGGGCTTGGGAGGGCATAGGCCCACCCACTTGGGATCCAGGCCCGCCCGCCCAGCCAGTCAGAATTAGTTATTTCCCCACAAAAGGGCTTTATTACAGACAGAAATACTCCTCAGTGACCTTTTATTGTCCCCAGCACAAGGTGCACCTGTGTAATGATCAGCTTCTTGATATGCCACACCTGTCAGGTGGATGGATTATCTTGGCAAAGGAGAACTGCTCAATAACAGGGATGTATCCTTAACTGATATTTGCCCTATATCTTTGGATTGACGTATTTGTTTTAGCCTAAAGGCTCCAGTGATAGGGAAAACAGGGGACTGGAAGCTGGACAGCCTTGACAATTTCCCCATTTGATGGCGAACTGTGAGGAGCCATTGGTAAAACGTGAAGACCATCGCAGAGGGGTCACTATAGATCATTTTTAACACAGTCATAAACATTTGGCCAAAAATCCCATACGTTCCATAGTATACCAGAGGTGGGAAAATTGGAGACGGTCAATTTGTCTGTCATAGTTGACATGTACCTATGATGAAAATTACAGGCCTCTCTCATCTTTTTAAGTGGGAGAACTTGCACAATTGGTGGCTGACTAAATACTTTTTTCCCCACTGTACCAGAGGTGGGAAAATTGGAGACGGTCAAAGGCCTCCCTCCGCATCAATTGACAGAACTGCACAGGGGGGATGGTATAGTAGATGTAATGTGTATTATATGTAGGAGACGTCTCAGATTGTCTGACGCCAATCTACGTTTGACAAAACCTGTTTGATCAGAATGAGCTCGTTTTGGGTAAAATGGTTTCAAGGTGTTTAGCTAGAACCTTGGCCTACAATGTCATGTAACTGTTGATGAGGGTGAAAGGCCTTTGACTTGGACCGAGTTGGGTCTTTACCTTTTTTCATGTAACTGTTGATGAGGGAGAAAGGCCTTTGACTTGAACCAAGTTTGGTCTTTACCTTTTTTCATGTAACTGTTGATGAGGGAGAAAGGCCTTTGACTTGAACCGAGTTGGGTCTTTACCTTTTTCAGGTAACTGTTGATGAGGGAGAAAGGCCTTTGACTTGAACAGAGTTGGGTCTTTACCTTTATTCATGTAACGGAGAGATAATTGCAGTATTAACATCCCTGTTGGAAAAAAAAGCCCATTTGAATAGATGTTTGTACCATCTCTAATAATACCGGGGCCAAGTTCAGAACAAAAGGTTAAATAGAATTCGGTGGGATGCCATCCAGGGGATTTACCTCTGTTCATGTCTTTCAGTGCATTGTGTAGTTCATTGAGCGGTAACGGTGCATCTAGAGACTGTACATCATGGGAGGAAAGTTGCTGTTAATTCAGGCCCTCAAAAAGAGTCTCATGCTGTCTGGGGGATTTTATACTTCACAACTGTATCAGTTTTTCATGTACATTTTTAAGCTGTAAATGATTGATTGGTGAATCATGCAAGAGAACACCATCGTCAGACTGAATGGAAACAATGTCAGCAAGGCTATCATTATTGCGTCATTTTCTAGCTAAGAGGAAGCTACGTCTATTACCATCCAGATAATCCATTTGTCTGACTATGAATTAGAAAATCTGCTCTCAATCTGAGTAATGAATTTAACTCCGATTCGATGATTGATAATTCTCTGCCACAGACAGTCAGGAGTGAAATAATGTCTCGCTTGGTTCTGTTTATATGGACCTCTGTAGCTCAGCTGGTAGAGCACGGCGCTTGGAACGCCAAGGTAGTGGGTTCGATCCCCGGGACCACCCATACACAAAAATGTATGCACGCATGACTGTAAGTCGCTTTGGATAAAAGCGTCTGCTAAATGGCATATTATTATTATTATTATTATTATTATTATTATTATTATTATTATTATTATATCCGTATAGATTTGTCTATATGAGAACGGACAAGGTGCAACCAGAAAGATGTGATTATGACCAGCCACGTAACCGAGGGGTGGGGAAAATAACATTGAGTCACTCCACAATACTAACCTAAATGACAGAGTGAAAATATTCCAAAACATGCATCCACAATACTAACCTAAATGACAGAGTGAAAATATTCCAAAACATGCATCCTGTTGGCAATAAGGCACTAAAGAAAAGAGAGAAATGTAGTTTATGTCCTGAATACAAAGTGTTATGTTTGGGGCAAATCCAACACGTCACTGAGTACCACTGGTCATATGTTCAAGCATGGTGGTGGCTGCATCATGTTATGAGTATGCTTGTCACCTGCAAGGACTAGGGAGTTTTTTTTGTTGTTGATAAAAATAAACCGAATAGAGCTTAGCACAGGCAAAATCCTAGAGGAAAACCTGGTTCAGTCTGCTTTCCAACTGCCTTATTGCCTGCGTCCGTAACGGGTCCGCGGTCAAACGACCACCCCTCATCACTGTCAAACGCTCCCTAAAACACTTTAGCGAGCATGCCTTCCTAATTGACCTGGCCCAGGTATCCTGGATGGATATAGATCTCATTCCGTCAGTAGAGGATGCCTGGTTGTTCCTTAAAAGTAATTTCCTCTCAATCTTAAATAAACATGCCCCATTCAAAAATACAGAACTAAGAACCGATATAGCCCCTGGTTCTCCTCAGACTTGACTGCCCTTGACCAGCACAAAAACATCCTGTGGCGTACAGCATTAGCATCAAATAGCCCCCGCGATATGCAACTTTTCGGGGAAGTTAGGAACCAATATACACAAGCAGTCAGGAAAGCAAAGGCTAACTTTTTCAAACAGAAATTTGCATCCTGTAGCACTAACTCCAAAAAGTTTTGGGACACTGTAAAGTCCATGGAGAATAAGAGCACTTCCTCCCAGCTGCCCACTGCACTGAGGCTAGGAAACACTATCACCACCGATAAATCTACAATAATTGAGAATTTCAACAAGCATTTTGCTACAGCTGGCCATGCTTTCCATCTGGCTACCACTAACCCGGCCACCAACTCTGCACCCTCTGCTGCAACTTGCCCATGCCCCCCCGCTTCTCCTTCACACAAATTCAGACAGCTGATGTTTTGAAAGCGCTGCAAAATCTGGACCCCTACAAATCAGCTGGGCTAGACAATCTGGACCCTTTCTTTCTAAAACTAGCCCCGAAATTGTCGCAACCCTTATTACTAGTCTGTTCAACCTCTCTTTCATAACGTCTGAGATCCCCAGAGATTGGAAAGCTGCCGCGGTCATCCCCCTCTTCAAAGGGGGTGACACTCTAGATCCAAACTGCTACAGACCTATATCCATCCTGCCCTGCCTTTCGAAAGTATTCGAAAGCCAAGTTAACAAACAGATCACCGACCATTTCGAATACCACCGTACCTTCTCCGCTATGCAATCCGGTTTCGAGCTGGTCACGGGTGCACTTCAGCCACGCTCAAGGTCATAAACGATATTATAACCGCGATTGATAATAGACAGTACTGTGCAGCCGTCTTCATCGACCTGGCCAAGGCTTTCGACTCTGTCAACCACCGCCTTCTTATTGGCAGACTAAATAGCCTTGGTTTCTCAAATGACTGCCTCGCCTGGTTCACCAACTACTTCTCAGATAGAGTTCAGTGTGTCAAATCGGAGGGCCTGTTGTCTGGACCTATGGCAGTCTCTATGGGGTGCCACAGGGTTCAATTCTTGGGCCGACACTTTTCTCCGTGTATATCAATGATGTCGCTCTTGCTGCTGGTGACTCTCAGATCCACTTCTACGCAGACGACACCATTTTGTATACATCTGGCCCTTCATTGGACACTGTGTTAACAAACCTCCAAACGAGCTTCAATGCCATACAACAATCCTTCAGTAGCCTCCAACTGCTCTTAAACACTAGTAAAACTAAATGCATGCTTTTCAATCGAACGCTGCTGGCACCCGCCCACCCGACTAGAATCACCACTCTCGACGGGTCTGACCTAGAGTATGTGGACAACTACAAATACCTAGGTGTCTGGTTAGACTGTAAACTCAACTTCCAGACTCACATAAAGAATCTCCAATCCAAAGTTAAATCTAGAATCGGCTTCCTATTTCGCAACAAAGCCTCCTTCACTCATGCTGCCAAACATGCCCTCGTAAAACTGACTATCCTACCGATCCTTGACTTCGGCGATGTCATTTACAAAATAGCCTCCAACACTCTACTCAGCAAATTGGATGTAGTCTATCACAGTGCCATCCGTTTTGTCTCCAAAGCCCCATACACTACCCACCACTGTGACCTGTACGCTCTTGTTGGCTGGTCCTCACTACATGTTCGTCAGTCAAACCCACTGGCTCCAGGCCATCTATAAATCACTGCTAGGCAAATCCCCGCCTTATCTTAGCTCATTGGTCACCATAGCAGCACCCACCCGTAGTCTGCGCTCCAGCAGGTATATCTCACTGGTCATTCCCAAAGCCAACACCTCCTTTGGCTGCCATTCCTTCCAGTTCTCTGCTGCCAATGACTGGAACCAATTGCAAAAATCTCTGAAGCTGGAGACTCTTATCTCCCTCAATAACTTTAAGCATCAGTTGTCAGAGCACCTTACCGATCACTGCACCTGTACACAGCCCATCTGAAATTAGCCCACCCAACTACCTCATCCCTATATTGTTATTTATTTTGCTCTTTTGCACCCCAGTATCTCTATTTGCACATAATCTCTTGCACATCTAGCATTCCAGTGTTAATACTATTGTAATTATTCTGTACTATAGCCTATTTATTGCCTTACCTCCATAACTTGCTACATTTGCACACACTGTATATATATTTTCTGTTGTATTTTTGACTTTATGTTTTTTACCCCATATGTAACTCTGTGTTGTTTTTATTGCACTGCTTTGCTTTATCTTGGCCAGGTCGCAGTTGTAAATGAGAACCTGTTCTCAACTGGTTTACCTGGTTAAATAAAGGTGAAATAAAAATTAAATAAATAAAACACTAGGAGACAAATTCACCTTTCAGCAGGACAATAACCCAATACACAAGGCCAGATATACAGTGCATTCGGAAAGTATTCAGACCCCTTGACTTTTCCACATTTTTGTTACATTACTGCCTTATCGTAAATTGATTCAATCGTATTTTTTAAATTGCTCTTAACTAGGCTACATACCGCCTATTAAACCACATAGGAAGATAGTTTTATCACATGGAGGTTTCATTCAGGTCTTTGTTTAGTATTTAACTAAATACTTTGTTTGTCTTTAGCAGGAGGGAGACCAGACTCTCACTCTGACAGCAGGAAGAGTCCTTCAGGGGAACCAGACCCAGAGACATCCAAACCAGCAAGACCGCACCACTGCTCTCAGTGTGGAAAGAGATTTATCCGGTTAGGACACCTGAAACAACATCAGAAAATGCACACAGGAGAGAAGCCTTACCACTGCTCCCAGTGTGGAATGACTTTTGCACGGTTAATGAACCTAGAAAGACATAAGCGAATACACTCTGGAGAGAAGCCTTACCACTGCTCCAAATCTGGCATGACTGTTACACGGTTAGTGAGTCTGAAAACGCATGAGAGAATACACACAGGTGAGAAGCCTTATAACTGTTCCCACTGTGGAAAGAGTTTTAGGTGCTTAGTGAGCCTGAAAACGCATGAGAAAATACACACAGGTGAGAAGCCTTACAAATGTTCTCATTGTGGAGTGAGTTTTAGGTGGTTAGGGACCCTGAAAACGCATGAGCGAATACACATACAAAAAAAAGGAAAAGCCCTACCACTGCTTCCAGTGTGGAAAGAGATTTAACTGGTTAAGCCATCTGAATAAGCATGAAAGAATACATACACAGGAGGAGAAGACATACCACTGCTCTCTTTGTGGAAAGACATTTTCACGGTCAGAGGACCTGAAATCACATGAGAGAATAGAGAGGCTGTGTTCTGACTTGTGTTTTTGACTGAGAATTTGTGTTTTGGTTAATGCCACATTAAATCAAATTGTATGTATGAAAGTTTACTCACAAATAGGCCTACCTTACTGTTTGTTTATTGTTCTTAAGACATGATCACATCTAAAATCAGAATATATATTTTTAAATGTGTTTTTTTATGAATAATTTTCATTGATTGAATACAAGTATAGATTTGGATATTGGTATTTAAAAATGTGAATGATTAAATAGATTAATAGAATGTGCTATTCTTGGGTCTAACCTTGAAACCTCTTGAATTGTATATATGATTTGGATATTGCTAAATGAATTTGATTGGATATACAGTTGAAGTTGGAAGTTTACATACACTTAGGTTGGAGTCATTAAAACTCGTTTTTTCAAACGCTCCACAAATGTTTTTTTAACAAACTATAGTTTTGGCAAGTCGGTTAGGACATCTACTTTGTGCATGACACATGTAATTTTTCCAACAATTGTTTACAGACAGATTATTTCACTTATAATTCACTGTATCACAATTCCAGTGGGTCAGAAGTGTACATACACTAAGTTGACTGCCTTTAAACAGCTTGGAAAATTCCAGAAAATTATGTCATGGCTTTAGAAGCTTCTGATAGGCTAATTGACATCATTTGAGTCAATTGGAGGTGTACCTGTGGATGTATTTCAAGGCCTACCTTCAAACTCAGTGCCTCTTTGCTTGACATCATGGGAAAATCAAAAGAAATCAGCCAAGACCTCAGAAAAAAATGTGTAGACCTCCACAAGTCTGGTTCATCCTTGGGAGCAATTTCCAAACGGCTGACGGTACCACGTTCATCTATACAAACAATTGTACGCAATAATAAACACCATGGGACCACGCAGCCGTCATACCGCTCAGGAAGGAGACGCGTTCTGTCCTAGAGATGAACGTACTTTGGTGCAAAAACTGCAAATCAATCCCAGAACAACAGCAAAGGACCTTGTGAATATGCTGGAGGAAACAGGTACAAAGTATCTATATCCACAGTAAAACTAGTCCTATATCGACATAACCTGAAAGGCCGCTCAGCAAGGAAGAAGCCACTGCTCCAAAACCGCCATAAAAAAGACAGACTACGGTTTGCAACTGCACATGGGGACAAAGGTCGTACTTTTTGGAGAAATGTCCTCTGGTCTGATGAAACAAAAATAGAACTGTTTGGCAATAATGACCATCGTTATGTTTGGAGGAAAATGGGGGGAGCCTGCAAGCCGAAGAGCACCATCCCAACCGTGAAGCAAGGGGGTGGCAGCATCATGCTGTGGGGGTGCTTTGCTGCAGGAGGGACTGGTGCACTTCACAAAATAGATGGCATCATGAGGAAGGAAATTATGTGGAGATATTGAAGCAACATCTCAAGACATCAGTCAGGAAGTTAAAGCTTGGTCGCAAATGGGTCTTCCAAATGGACAATGACCCCAAGCATACTTCCAAAGTTGTGGCAAAATGGCTTAAGGACAACAAAATCAAGGTATTGGAGTGGCCATCACAAAGCCCTGACCTCAATCATATAGAAAATGTGTGGGCAGAACTGAAAAAGTGTGTGCAATCAAGAGGCCTACAAACCTGACTCGGTTACACCAGCTCTGTCAGGAGGAATGGGCCAAAATTCACCCATCTTATTGTGGGAAGCTTTTGGAAGGCTACCCGAAACGTTTCACCCAGGTTAAACAATTTAAAGGCAATGCTACCAAATACTAATTGTGTGTATGTAAAC